>NW_016805059.1:77853-99054 GCF_001698545.2 Rhinopithecus bieti
AGCAGCTGTATTACTAAAATATTTAAGCTAGCAAGTTGGTAAATTTTCTTTTTATTTTTCTTAAATTTATTAAGTTTGAAACTTAATTTTGATGAACTCAAATTTATAAATTTTTAAAGTTTTGCACCATGTTTTGAAAGTTTTTACACCTTACACAATCAAGTATATGAGAAGATTTGCCAATGTTTTTCTTTCATTTTCTTTCTTCAATTTTATAGTTCGGTTTTTATACTTTCAAAACATTGGTCTTCTGAAATGTATTTGTTTTAAGAAGCAAGAGAGAGAATCTAGCTCATTTGTTTTCCCTATAAGATATCCAATTATGCTAGAATTATTTAATCCACACACCTCCCCCTGTCTGCCTCTCAATACTCATAGAATGTCACTTTCACCAGTAACTAAAAACCCATATATATTTAAGACTATACCTGACTTCTTGGTTATGTTGACTATTTGTGGCCAGTGCTAGTATCTCCTATTGTTTTAGAACATTTTTTTTCTTGTGTAGCTAGTCTTTGCCCATTATTCTTCTGCTTCATATTTTCTTAGGTATTATTACAAGTTTATTTTTTCTTTATAGACTTTAGAATTAATTCATAACATTTCTAATCATCAGAGAAATATAAATCAAAACCACAATGAGATACCATCTCACAATGGTCAGAAAGGTTATTATTAGAAGTTAAAAATCAACAGATACTGACTAGGATGTGGATAAAAGTGAATGCTTATTCACTGTTGGTGGAAGATAAATTAGTTCAGCCCCTTTGGAAAGCAGTTTGGAGATTTATCAAAGAACTAAAAATAAAACCACCATTCAACTCAGCAATTCCCTTACTGGGTATCTGTCTACCTGAAGGAAAAGAAATTGCTCTACCAAAAAGGAACCAGCACTCTTATGTTCACCACAGCACTACTCACAATAGCAAAATCATGGAACATCCTAGGTGCCTATCAACAGTGGATTGGATAAAGAAATTGTGGTACATATACACAATAGAATACTATGTGGTACATATACACAATAGAATACTACGCAGCCATAAAAAAGAATGAAATCATGTCCTTTGCAGCAACATGGCTGCAGTTGGAGGCCATTATCTTAAGTGAATTTGAGCAGGAACAGATAATCAAATATCAAATGTTCTCACTTACAAGTGGGAGCTAAATATTGGATACATGTGGACACCAAGATGGAAATAATAGACACTGGGGACTCCAAAAGGAGGGAGGAAGGGAAGGTGGCAAGGATTGAAAATTACCTATTGGGTACTGTGTTCACTATTTGGGTAACAGGTTCAATAGAAGCCCAACCTCTAGTATCATGTAACATATCCGTATAACAAACCCATACGTGTACCCCCTGAAACTAAAATTAAAACAACAACAACAACAACAACAACAACAACAACAACAAAGTTTCATGAAAAACTCTGGAATAAATTCATTTGTATTGAGTTAAATGAATAAATTATCTTAGGGTAATAGATATATTTATAGTGAGTCATTTCATCAAAGCACAATAAAATTTTAAACTGTTTACTCTTTTAAAACTTAGGTAGTTTTATTATTATTTTATAAGTCTAGACTTCATGGAGTTCTTATTGGATTTATTTGTAATTTAATGCTACCCAGAGTTTTAAAAAAATTACGTTTTTTAGCTGTTTATTGTTCCAGTCACTCAAGAGTAGCTCTTGTCACCGCAAGTCCACTGAAATGTTTGTTGTTAAGGTGACCAATGATTTTTCTTTTGCAGAACCCAGTGGCCTCGTCTGTATTCTTCCTTATTTTGATTTTGAGCAGCATTTGACCCTATACTCAATCTATCTTCCTTGAGAATCTTCCCTCCTGTGGTTTATTGGGCGCCGTATCCTCCTGATTTATTTGTTTTTTTAACCCAACTCACCAGGGACTTTTCCTCTACCTGTGTTGCTGCCCCTTCCTCCTTACCTAACTTAAATATTGAAATGCCCTGGGGTCCTTTTGTCTTCTCTAGCTGCAGTCTCCCTAGGTGATGCCTTTCAACTTGCTGCATATTAACTTATATGTTCTATTTCATGAGATAATCATGAGAGACTTTCAGATATTTAAAATTAACCTCCCACCAGCGGTTCATATAGCCCTGGATGAAAAGTTGTTTATCACCCTTCAAAAGGAGGTACATACGTGCTTTTTAAAGAAACTTTTGGAAGGGATAACTGACTCCTTCATACAGATTATCTGAGTTATAATTTTCACATTTGAAATAATACAACTGGCAAAATGGTGCAAAGCTTTACTTTGGCCCCAGCAAAAGCCGTAAATAATATAACTTATACTCTGAATGCCCAACAAACTTGTCTCAATTCATTAGCTAGGGTTAGGAACAACTTGCAGTGTTCTTGCTTTCCTTATAATTAACCAAGAGAAAATTTATATTACAGCAAATACTTCTTGCTGTACTTATGGACTATAAGACAAATACATAAACACATGAAGAAGTTAAAAAAAATAGAGGCCTGACTTTCTAAAACAAACACAAAAGGATTTATTGCCCAGATTTTATGATCTAGAATCCTGACTTCAAGACTTGTGTCAAGGACTAATAATCATTTTACATCTAACAGTCGCTTACGTTGCGATTGGCAGTTGTAGGCCATTCTGAGTTTCTGTATAGCAATGGTCATGCCAGCACATTCAATAACTCATCCTTCAACGAAAGACCAGGTGACTAATTTTAATTCAACTATAGACTATGTTCTCTAAAAAAACTCTTCTTAGAAGCAAAATCTTAATGATGGTAAAAATGTAAATATTATGGATTAATGTCCCGTGGCCTTACTATGTCTGCCCTTGACTCAGAGGGGAAACTGAGAAAGAGAAAAGGAGCCTTTGAAATGTGTGACTGGCCTGGTCCTATCGGCCAGACTGGTATGAGGAGCTGGCCTGGCACTTGCAGTTAGGCCTTGTGTATTTCTTTTGATCATAAACAATTTCACAGAACATCAACATCAGACAAGGTCACTCCATGAACAATGTAAATCAAGACAAAAGCAAGACCACTCATAACCAGGTCTGAACACAGACAAAACATAAACACTGCTCCAGCCACAAAATACCAACCGTCCCCCTAAGCTGGCAAACACGAGTGCCTGCTGCTGTTTCCCAATGACAACTCTATTCTGACTCCAGTCTTCCCTCCTTCCAGATGACATTTATTAAGATAAACAATCATAGACTTGTCCTTGCTTCCTGTCGGCGTCTACTCCAGAGCAAGGTCTGGTTTCCTGAACGCCGCCACCCCCCGCCGCCAAAATCATCTCATATGAACCCAAATTCTTTGATAGTGAGATTTAGGGATAAAAATTTAAAAAATAATATACTATGGAAACAGAAAGATTTAAAAATTCTTAATGTGTCTAGTTAGGTAGCACCTTACTAAGAAAAGTGAGAGCAGTCATCTCATGTTCAATAGTAGAAAGGCAAAATGATATCATTTTATATGGAAATAAACATGATCAAGTTCTAAAATCATTTACCATTGTATGGAATGAATGAAACACCGGAGAAAGGCAAAGGTGATGCATGGTTTGGGTATGAACTCAAGATTTTAATAGTAATTTTCAATATGAACTCACTTTCTGTCACCTAATTTGCCTCTGCTTTGTGATACCTTATGACAAAGGTACCACAAAGGTATAAAACACAAATGTATTTTATAGCATTAATTTTTCATATGTCGATTTCCTTTTATTAACTATATGTAAGCATGGAAGCCCAGTACCTCATCATCATTTTTTATACTATTTCTTACCAAGTGTAGGGATTTTTACACTGATGTATTTTAATATGTAAGGATTCATTTTAGTATCTTTTAGAATTATTTAACTTTAGCCAAATCAGCAATTTGTTTGGATGCATAATAGATAAATATGGTACCAAATTATCAAATGTAAACAGAGAACTAAGGTTGTTCTCTCATGTTTTATGCATCAAATAGCAGAAATGGAAAGTGCTTTATGGTTGGACCAAATGAAGGCCACTGTATCATGAAGAATTTACTTATATACAAATTGAAAATCAAGCAAGGTATATATATATATGCATATATATATATAATCTATATTCAGAATATATATTCAGGATCCACCAAGAGATAAGTAGATGATCTCTTTCCTTTAACATTTTTAAAGATACAGTGAAAGATTCGTTTATTTGGCTTTGCTCTTTCCTGGCTTGCCACGCTCATGCCGTTTTAATTAATCTGCATCAGTTGCAACAGCTTGATTTTTCTGGAATAAGAAATGAGCTGTTTTGCTCTATAAACATTTTCTATGGGCATTCAGACACATGAGGAGGCAAATGAACAAATGAAAGGTCTTTCGTAATACTGGTAGTTTACCGAGCACAAACAGGAGATGAAAGTGCCTTTGTTTGGCTTTATCGCTTTTCTTCACAGGAAATGCCCAGCCATGACTGTTCCTTGTTTACAAAAGTCTCAAGGATTTCAGTTTTTTGAAAGGGAAATATGAGAAAAAAGGAATGCAATTAAGAAACTGAAAGACTGTCTTTGGGCTATACTGTTGGGTTTAAATCCACAAATCTCCAACACACTTTCATTGTTCTCCACATTGCTTCTGGCAAAAATGTAAACAATATTTATTTCATCAATTTCTGTCCTAACTACTGCCTACTCTGCTTGTTTTGCTAGATTTTCTCTAAAGCTGAAGAATATATTAAACTGACGTGTTTAATATATATACAAATATATATATACACACACATACACACACGGGACACATATACATATGTGTATGTGATATATACACAAGACATACACATATATACATATATATGACAAATACATAAACCCATGATGAAATTAAAAAATAGATTTTTATGTCAGTTTAATATATTTTTATTTACTTTTATTTTTTATTTTTTTGAGATGGAGTCTTGCTCTGTCACCCAGGCTAGAGTGCAGTAGCTAAATCTCGGCTCACTGCAACCTGCACCTCCTGAGTTCAAGCAATCCTCTTGCCTCAGCTTCCCAAGTCGCTGGGACTACAGGTGCATGCCACCACACCTGGCTACTTTTTCTATTTTTAGTAGAGACAGTGTTTTACCATGTTGGTTCGGCAGGTCTCGAATTCCTGACCTCAGGTGATCTGCTTGCCTCGGCCTCCCAAAGTGCTGGGATTACAGGCGTGGCCACCATGCCTGGCAGTTTAATGTATTTTTAATATCTATTACATATATACATACATATATATTTAATTTTCTCACTTTAAATATTTTGATATCACCCCAACAATATTCTGGTTTTATGTCAACACCCTGTCTAAATGTAGAAATACTGAATATTGGATTCTTTTGGAGTCAACAAGTATGCAAGAATTTGCTTTAAATGCAATAGTAATGGCTATTTTTATGCCATATTAGGACATTTGGACTCTATTGTATAGATGAATGGAGACTTATTTTAGGCATTTGGGCAATTGAGTGAGATGGCATCTGTGAAAGCGTTCTCATGGTATAGGTAATGTTTTTGAGAGATTCAGCATAGAGTTCAGTTAAGTTACTATAGGTCTCTAAAGTGACAAAGGATCTGAGAAATATCTATAAAATAAATATAACATAAATTAATTGATTTGAGAACATGCAGGAGAGGATATAGTCAAGGACAATTTTTGGTTACTTCGCTTGGATGAAGTGGTGGGATGTGGAATCCCCACACTTTGGAGAGAAAATGAGAGGATGGGCAGCTTTAGATGAGAAGGCCATGAGTTAGCTTTAAATACACTGACCTTGAGGTACTTCAAAGTATTTGAATGCTGGTAGAAACATTCAACTTTTTGGTTATACGAGCTGGAAAATAGATTTGTAAGTTGTTAGCATTTAGGTTAAAATGTAAAGTTTTGTAGTCATTAACAAAAGGGGTTTTCACGCATTTTATCTTCTTTTTATCTATTTTATTTTATGTCTTCTTAAAACTTCAAACCAATACATTTTTCCTTCTACAGATAAATGGGAAACTTGTAATGATATTGAGAGGTCTTTGCTTTAACATTTTTATGTTTTTATCAATTCCCAAATGGACCAGCTACTTCTCAGCTTCAAACACATCTTCTGGTTTAATAAGTACACTTTGTTTCTCCTTTAATATCTAAGTTTCAAGGAAACAAACTGTAATTTTTCAAGAATGTTCAATAGGCAGTAAGCAAAGTCAACATCACATGGTCAAGGTCAATATTAGAACAGTGACATTATAAACAAATTCTTTTATTTTGTGAGTTGACAACTCTAGTATTGTGTTATTCTGTGGGTTTTATTTCCAAATAACTCCTATAAAATTTGATGTTTCCTTAGATCTGGAAACCCACCAGAACGAACGCTAATAGAATCAGGAATTTCAATGCATTTTATTATGAATTTTAAAAGGCCCAGCAAAAGTAGGATGTATCACTAATAAGTGACTTCTTTTTATAAGTTTAGACTCTCTTCTGATATTAAAATAATGAATGTTTATTTAATAAACTTGTAAATATGTATATATAATAAGCTGAGAATTCAAAGAGAAAAGGTAGATGATTGAGTTTTCCTATTAACCTATTTTTAAAATATTTTAAAGTAATTTCTATTAGTAGTAATGGCCATTGAAAGTATAATTGATGCAATATTTTTGCCTTTATAAACACTTGTGTGCTTCCTAAAGACTCAGAAAATAACACAGTATGTAAAAAGTTATAAATCTGTTTCATTTGTACTGCTCAAGATGGGGAAACAAAATCATGAGGAAACATCTGGTCTTTTGGAGAAGCAGAAATCCCACAGAAAGTCTAAATGACCTATTTCATAACTTCCTTAAAAAATTGGAACTACCATAATTGTCAAGAAGTTATGCAGTTTTCATTTTTGAGAAAGCCTTAAAATGTTCATTGCTCCCTGATAAAAATTGAAGTGGCAGTCAATTTTCCAAAAGGTGGCAGAATACTGCAGGTTTTTGTTCCAAGATGATGTATAGATAAGACTATAAGATTCAGAGAAACGTTTGGGGAAAGCACTGGCCCTTTGGTATCTCTCGAACACTCAGTGTTTTTATTATCTTGGATTAAGAATCAGCATTTGAATTCATGCCTTTTCTCTGATCTTTGCTGCCCCCTAGTGACTCACATTACTACATTTCTCGTGTTTAAATCTACGTAGTCTACGTCTAATTAATATTGTAATTATTGTGCTGAATTAAATATTTATGAGAAACAAATATTTAAAGATTTCTAATGTTTAGGTAAAAACACTAACCTTGCCTCAAGGTTAACCCACTGGTCTCAAGAAATAAGTTGGTTGAATGACTCACCATGATGGATGAAATAGTTGAAAAGAGAAACAGTATTCCAAATTACTAAAATAGTAGTGCTGAAAGTGTGATTTGACAGAATATTTTGGATGGGAAAAACACAATACTTGATGAAATCATATAAATTTTCGCATCTTTAAGCCAACTAATACCATCTTGGGTATAATTACTACCTAAGAAAGTAACGAAAACATATAAATTAAAATAAATGCAACTATTTTTACTAAGTTGTTAGTAAGTTTGATATAAATGATAACACAAAATTAGGAATGCATCGTATGGCCTAAACTTGAGAAATGCTTTAAAAAGTGTGTGCATATATACATACACTTACAGATGTTTGTATAAAATTGCATGTCCTCTTGTTGCCATTAAAAATAGAAAATATACAGAATTTATAACTATAAAATAAAGTGGTTAGTATGCAAAAGTGAAGAACAACAAAATTCAGAAGGGGTTTTACTACTTGTAAATGAAAACTCGATTTGTATTTTGTGGGTTTACTGATTTGTTTTTTCTGTATGGATGAATAATTATGCATGAAAAATAAAGGATGTGGCATGTGCATGAATGATAGGGCTTGGTGAAATATTGTCAAGCATTATTTTCATTTAACCTTGCTTGGATTGCAGCTGGGGTATAGATTTAGAGTGCTTGGCTGAATAGCCACCTGGCTATTATGAAAATTCATGGTTTCAGGTAAGATTTCAATCACTGCCACTTTTCTAAAGGCAAAAAATAAAAATCCCATTTTTATTCACCTAGATGCCCTAAATGGTAACATCTGTAATGTGATAACTATAGTAATTTCAGGAAAAGGGGGATAAAAGCTTATCTTTTGTATAACTCCTTAGAATTCCAAATATTTTATTTTAATTTGGTTTAGTATCAAAATTTCCTAATTGTCTAAGTTCAGAGGTGATTTTTGAATTCATAAGACTATCAAACCCTTCATACTCTTCTAAAGCCAAATGTATGAATAGCTCATCTGTCCTGTTATATATATTTTTTTAAACTCACACCTTCATTATTCTAGTTTTCCCCTAAGGTGGACAAGTTTAGTCCTATCTTTCCATTTCCGTCTCTATGCTTTGGAGATCTTACTCTTTCCAGCTGTGAGCGTATCTCCATGTAGATACCTCTACAGTCAGCCTCTCCAGCCCTGACTGCTTGTCTCAACTTGACATTTCCGGCAGTCTCCTGCATGTAAGTCACTTGGTTGTTTCACGGTTAACACCAACACAAGTGTAAGTTCGTCTCAGACAAGATGGAAGAAAGGTGGAGATCACTGAGTTCAAAATCTTTTTACAGCCACATTCCACCACGTCCAGGTAATTTTTGTATTTTTAGTAGAGAAGGGGTTTCACGATGTTGATCAGGAGGGTCTTGAACTCCTGACCTCGTGATCTGCCCGTCTTGGCCTCCCAAAGTGCTGGGATTACAGGCGTGAGCCATTGCACCCGGCCAAAACCTTTTCTTTAAAGATAATACAACGGAAGCTATAGAAGTAAATTTACTTGACCAAACTCATAAGTAAATTGGCAGTGGAACAAGGATTAGGAATCATGTTGTCTGACCGCCAATCAGTTCGGCATACATCCTTCGTCACTAAACTCCTCGTTCCACTGCTACTTTCTGATTTCTCTCCTATATGATTGTTTCCAAAATCATCTTCAGTCATCCAGACAAGATATCATAGTGTTATTTTAAAATTTGTCATTTGCTCCAAAATCTGGTCATTCTGCTTTTTTCCATAGATTCTTCTTTGCAATAACTTCTGCACTTTCCCTTCTTTAAAAAACATTTTAATCAAAGCAATTCATACCCACGGTTTAAAATGTAAAGGAGTTCAACAAGACTTATAAGAAAAAATAGTAGACCATTTCCATTTCTTTCCTGAATTCCGTTCCAAGATACAGACATCTTTGCATCTTTTACCTGTTTCTTTGGAGATTCACATCCATGCCTCTAAAAAAAGGCATATGTTTTATTTTGTCATTTTTTATTTTTAGGTAATAGCGCTTTGCTTTCTTTCTTGGAAGATATTTCCCTAAAATGTTCACCTTCTTCTCCTCTTATCCTTTCCTGATCATATTAGTGTAAGTGTTTTAGTTTTTGGTTAAACATTCAGTGTTTTCATTATAGTATTTATATTGATATTATCCATACCTGTGACACCTAAGTACACTATGATCACATATTCTTTCTTGTAATTTTTTTCCCTCAGGAATTAGTAATAATTGATTTATTTTTGTTTTTAAGTGTACTACGTAACTCTTACCATTTCATCTACGAACACTTGGAGAGCACAGTCACTCCCTCCTTGACACGCTAAATATCAGATGGTGTGTCAATTCTGTTTTATTAAAAGAGACTTCCTTGTTGGAACCCTTCTATAAAACTTTGATGTAGACAGATCCTTCTCTAGAACTGCTGCACAGTTGTTTTCTTGAGCTTTCCCTTCACCGTCATTGTGGAAGTTTTATAGACTCCTTTTTCCACGTACTCTTTGTATTCCAGGTTTCCTATATCTTGGTTATTCTTTGATTCTTTTTTTTTTTTTTTTTGAGACAGAGTTTCGCTCTGTCATCCAGGCTGGAGTACACTGGCACGATCTCGGCTCACTGCAACCTCCACCTCCTGGGTTCAAATGATTCTCCTGCCTCAACCTCCCGAGTAGCTGGGATTACAGGCACTCACCACCACAGTCCACACCCGGCTAACTTTGGTGTTAGTAGAGGTAGGGTTTCATGGTGTTGGCCAGGCTTGTCTTGAACTCCTGACCTCGGGTGATTCACCCACCTCGGCCTCCCACAGTGCTGGGATTACAGGCATGAGCCACTGTGCCTGGCCTATTCTTTGATTCTTACTAAGGATTAACTTCTTGTAATTTCTTGAGCAGAAGAATATGAGAGGTCATTTTGTTTAGAACTTGTGCATATGAACAATTAAAATGTTTGTTTCTACCTTCTCATTTGATTGATAGTTTGTCTGGATTCAGAATTCTATGTTGAAAGTTATTTTTCACGGAATATTGAAGGCATGAAATTCAATTTTCTTTCTGATTCCAATTGCCTGTTTTTCTCTGTATCTCAATTCCCTGAAATTTTACAGTACTGTGCTTTGCTGTGAATTGTCTTTTCATTCATTGTGGTAGATACTAATCTGCCCTTTCAATGTGTAAATCCAGACATTTCAATCCTAGGTGGTTTTTTTTGTTTCTTTCTGTATAATTTATTTCCTTTCATTTTCTTCTTTGTCTTTTTCTGAGGCTCTTATTTGACTGTTTGAACTTCAGTAACAAACCTCTAAAATTTTGTCTAGTCTTAACTATTTTTCATTTTGTAGTTTGGCTACACTTTCTGGAAGATTCTGTAATCTTTATTTTAACCATATTTTATTTCTAGGAGCTTGTATTGTTTGAATGCTCCTCCTTCATTTTAAAATAATATCCTAAATATTCTAATTTATGGATATATTATCCATAAATTTTTATCTCTTTAAGGCGACTTTTATCTCTTTAAGGCGATTGATTAAAGAATTTCTTTGCATTCTTCCTCCTAGTTCCTGCATTGCCTCAGGTTTTCTGCGTTGCTTATTCTCTTTGTTTGGCTTCTATGTTTTGAGTTAGTGGTATGACTTTCCTCATCCTTGGCTGTTATTTGACATTTGACATTTAAAACCCTAGAAATATATTAGAAGCTTTGTATCTAATTTCAGGGCTTCTTGACCAGTGTGCTTTTCTGTAGGATAATTAGACAGAAGCACAGTTATTTTCTCAAGGATACTCTTTCCCCAAATGTCAAGAATTTTTCCTGAAGTCAGTGAGGTTCCAAAGAGATAAACCCTCCAGCTTTCGTCCTGTGAGTGAAGCTGGTTGCTTTTGTGATGGAAGAGTGGGAGAGTATAATATGGGTTTCACTATGCAATGTGTAGACCTTCATGCAAAGTCTTGACTGTATTTGGTGTCTCTGGGTTCTACGTGTCTCCAGAGAGTAAAACCTGAACCTTGTTATTCTGTTAAGTGGGCAAAATTTTAGACCTGATCTCTTCTCATCTAGAATTTTAGGATATGCAAAGGTCTAAATGCTTTTGGAGAGTTGCAACCAATCTTCATGTTGTCTGCCTAACTACACCTCAGCTATCAGAGCAACATGATGCCTTTAACTTGTAGGCCTCCCAGGATTCCAAGGGCATGAAATGACTAGTCTTGACTCTGCACTCTTGCACCTTGCAGACACTATCTTTCTTCTTCCTCTGGCCTTAATTTTCTGCTTTATATCTTCCTTTTTTTTTCTTTGCATCTCAATTTTTTTTTGTTCCCACTTCTGGTTTTTCTTACTTAATTTTATGCATTTTTAAAATCCTTTTACCGAACTTTTATGGGATTTTAAGAAGTGAAAGTTAATCCCACATTATTCACCAAAATTCAGTTCCTTCTTTTTTTTTTTTTATTCTATTGCTATTAACTTCTATCATACTTTAATCACTTAATGCTGGGGTAAATTGTTTCCTAACTAATTTCGTCCTTTCAATTTTTCTTTCCTTGACTAAAATGTCCTATTAACTGCTACCCTGGGAACAACTCTAAGATACCACTCTAATTAGATCACTCACCTGCTCAAAAAACTACAGACACTTTTAATGCCTAAGAAAGTAAATTTCTGACCCATTCATGATCTACTTAGATTTCCAGGCTTATCTTTTACCATGCTTCAATATGTACATTCTCCTTATACAAATGACTTTACTCATTCTCTTTGGAAAATATCTGCCTGTCTTCCCACTATTCTTGGCAAAATCTATTCTTTTCATTTAATCTTACTCATTCTTCTTAACTCCTCCAAGAAGTCTTTTCGATCCCTCTAGTAGAAAAAAAAAATTATTAGTGCTAGGTTTGCAGTCTGTTTCTTTCATTATAGCATCTGTAACACTTAGTATTTATATTTTTATCTTTCTCTTCTAGACTCTAAGTTGCATTGGAGGCCAAGACCTTGTTATATTTTCTGTTGTATACCAATTTTCAATCAATATTGAATACTTACTGTGTGCCAGGACCTGTGCTAAAACTTCTTTAGGCATTCCTCAGGTAAAGAAAAAGATATATAAGCAGCAGTTTTCAGAAACACTGAAAGCTGAGAATGGGATCTCAGTGGCTACCTGGAGTTCAGAAAGAGAACTCCAGTTTCTGAGAGGATGGATATAAGCCAACCTCATCTCATCCCTTACAGGAAATGAAAATATAGACTCAATTCTATCATAGGTATCCAAAATGGATGAAGAATAGGGAAAGTGTTTTCTTGCTGGCCAATAGACAAGGGACCAAAGCAGGACTAATAGCAAGGATGAGTTGCTTAATGTTGTCTTCTTCCCACCCCTTTTTCTCAGGCAGGGTTGGTCCACAAACTTCAAGAGCCAGTGACCCTGACTGCCAAGTGATTTGCCAAAGGGATTTATGGTAAGTTAATAAAACACCTGGAATTGTGAAAGACTAGATTTCTCTGAACTTTCTAGAAGGCTTTTTGACTCCATGAAGTGCATGTCACTCTCATCCCAGGATGAGTTCTAGATTTTTCTCTTTATGGTTTTCAAAGGCAGATTTCATATGCTTAAGAAAGTTACTCTACTTACTGTTGACTTTTAAGTTACATTTATATGGTGAAGTTCTTCCATATGTCTAATCACAATAGTTTGCTTAATTTATTCTAATTATAAAGAGCTTTACATTTTTATGTTATTCAACATCATGTTGACTGTAATTCTTAAAAGTTAGACTCTTCTATGTGTTACAGATGTTCACCCTCCTGTAAGTAGTTGGAATGTAGGAACCATGGTTACGCATCTTTGAGACTCGATTACATTTAGCATATTAGAAATGCTGGGTTAAAGTAGTGTGGGAAACTAACACTTTTAGCATTAGAATATGTAGGTTTGTGTGCCAGTGATTCTGTCAACTAATGGTGTGATTTTGCTCAATCCCTTAAACTTTTAGGAGGGTCTCAGTTTTCTTATTTGTTAATGCAAGATGTTTATCCTTGCAAATTTGAGGATTGTGAGGGTTAAATAAGAAGAATATGAAAATACTTTGTGGTCTCTAAAGCACTTTAACCACAGAACTTTTAAGTATTCGTTGAAATGAACAAATGAATGAACACCCTCTGGTGAAATCCTGAAAATTATTTGTTTCCTGCAGCTAAACGTGAAAACACTTTCACATTTTATTAAAAAGAGTATAATATGGGGTAGTGATTAGAGGAGAGTTGAAAGATTATCTTGCCCACCGAATTTCCAGTAATCTCCCTGACGATATGCCTAAAATACTCTTAATTTTCAATCTTGTGTATTAAATGTTTGAGTACTCAGGAGGCACCTGCTAATATTTTAAAAAGCAACTAATTTAATGTATTAAATTATGTATTAAATTTAATGTATTCTCCTGCATTAGTCTCCCGAGTACCTGGGATTACAGGTGCCTGCCACCACGCCCAGCTAATTTTTTGTATTTTTAGTAGACACAGAGTTTCACTATGTTGGCCAGGCTGGTCTCAAACTCCTGACCTTGTGATTCGCCTGACTCGGCCTCCCAAATGCTGGGATTACAGGCATAAGCCACCGCACTCGGCCAGACCTATGCTTCTTTAGAGTAAAAGTGCATGGTGATTCTGGGTAAAAACAAGAAATTTACTACTTTATGTAATATCTTTCCAGACTTCAATTATAACATGTGATTAGGCATTCAATCCTTCTCCATATTTTAATTTAATTGACTGATATAGATTTATGCAATAGTTAAAACTCCTTTGAAAATATGGTAAGAAACAATAGTTACCCACTGTCTACGAATCCTTGGCAAGCCCTCAGAAAACCCATTTGTGGTAGAAGTTTTCCTAATTTTACTCTGAAATGGTGTGCAATGATGATTAAATTATTTCTTAATGAAATTAAACAAAAAGTTTACCAAACTAGATGAAATCAAGGTAAACATGAATACATTTCACAGTTTTATGTAATTTATTATTTATGTTATATAACTTATTGTTTTGAAAGACATAAAAACCGTACAATTTTCAGTATTTTTTAATATGTGTAAACCCAAGGAATAAAAATTGTAGCCAGACTGGCGTGGTGACTCATGCCTGTAATCCCAGCACTTTGGGAGGCTGAGGCAGGCAGATCACTTGAGTTCAGTTCGAGACAAGCTTGGCCAACATGGTAAAACCCCATTTCTACTAAAAATACAAAAATTAGCTGGGCATGGTGGCATGCAGCTGCAATCCCAGTTACTCAGGAGGCTTAGGTAGGAGAATAGCTTGAATCTGGGAGGTGGAGGCTGCAGCGAACCGAGATTGGGCCACCGTACTCCAGCCTGGGTGACAGAGCCAAACTCCATCTCCAACAAACAAACAAAAAAATTGTAGCCATTCCTGGATTCTGATCTGCTACATTGCTCATCTCACAGTCAGTTTGCATGCAATGAAGTAAACACGCTGTGTATAATATAGTCTCTAGATGAAATTATTTAAAAATACAAGTCAGCTACCATTTGTTAAGCACCTGTTAAATGTAAAACATTCTGAAATATCTGTTGGTGTAACTGTGTATATGTGTGTGGGAAGAGGGTGTGGTACGGGACTGCATAGATTTCCTCTTTGAACATTTTTTGAGCACTCACCATGTACTTGACTCTCCACTGGGTACTGAGGTGGTCAGAGCTTACATAATAGTGGAGAGAAAGATAAGCAAGAAAATTAAGAACATCATGCTAGATGGGGATGAGTACTTTGGAGAAAAATAAGGGAGACAGGTACATATGGGTCCAGAGTGGAAGCTGCAATTCCACCCTACGTGGTTAAGGATGACTTCTCTGAGAAGCTGGTATAGAACCCAAACCAAACAAGGTGAAGGAGCCAGCCATGAGGATGTCTAAAGGAAAGCCATTTCAGCCAGAGTAGCCACGTGCCAAGACCCTGAGGCCAGAGCATGGCCCAGATACATGGAACTGCAACATGGTCTATGTGGCTGGAGCAGAGTTAGAGAGAAGAAAACTAACAGGAATGATTTTAAGGAGAAAAGGGGAGAGTAGATCATATAGGTCCTATAGACCATTATAAAGACCTCGACTGTCATTTTGGATGATAGGAAAAGTCATGGGAGGTTTTAAGCAGCAGAATGACATAATATGACTCACTTTAAACAAGAAAAATAAAATGGGAGTTTCTTCTGTTTTTTAAATTTATTTATGTTTTAGACAGACCTCACTCTATCACGCAGCTGGAGTGCAGTTGCATAATCATGGCTCATTGCAGCCTCAAACTCTTGTGCTCAAGCTATCCTCCTTCCTCAGCCTCCTGAGTAGCTGGGACTACAGGTGTGCACCACAATTCCTGGCTAAATTTTTTATTTTTTGTAGGGAAGAGGTCCCACTATCTTGCCCAGGCTGGTCTCAAACTGACTTGGAGTTTGGCTTTCATTTATTTCACCTCCCAAATGGGATTAAAAGCATGAGCCACCACACCTAGCCATGATTCACTTACAAATTTCAAATAGACATAGAAGAAGAAAGTGTAAAAGTAGGAGGTGATCCTTTATGCTGTTATTAATAACTCAGTTAAGAGTAGATGTTGGATTGGACCAAGGCGACAGGGGTTAGGTAAGATATTGTTGGGTTTTATAATAGATGAAGGTGTACTTTATAAGATTTGCACGTGAAGTAGATGTGGGTGTGAAAGAGAGAAATTAATAATAACTCTAGACTTTAGGGCCTGATAAACTGGAAGTATGGGGTTGTCATTGACAGCAATGAGGAGGGAAATAAATGCATCAAGGAGAAAAGTTAGGATTTTGGTTTTGAAGAGTTTGTGTTTGTGATTAGACTTCTAAGTGGAATGCAGGGTAAGCAACTGAACATTTGAACCAGGAGTTGAGAAGACCAGTCTGAGCTAGAGTCAAGTAAAATTATAATACTTGAGAATTGTATATTTATGTAATATTTACTATCAAAGATAAGATGATATCATCAAAGGAAAGAGTATACTTAGGGCAGAGAAACAGTCTTAGGTTGGAGGCTTTCCAATGTTAAGAGTTTGGGTAGAAAGAGAAAGTAGCAAAGGAGGCTAAGGGGGAGACCAGAGTGGGGAAAGGAACAGCAGGAGAGTGTGGCATCCTGGAAGAAGGAGTTTCCAGGCGGTGGATTTGACATCAACTATGTCAAATGCTTTTGATAGATGGTCTAATATTCATATAGAGCATTGTCCTTTGGATTTAACAGTGAAGAGCTCATTGGTAATATCTTCATGAGTAAATTTCATGGAGAGGAGTGGGTAAGAGTTTGACTGACATTGCCTCAAGAGAGAAAAGGAAGGGAAGAATTAAGAGGGGAGAAGTAAAAGCATGTATTTTATGTGCGTGGAAATGATTCAGCGGAAAGGAAAATGATGCAACAGGAGAGAGAACTGCTGAAGTCACAGCTTCGAGCCAGTTAGTGGTGCTGGAATCTGACACACAAGTGTAGGATTTGGCATTCTTCACTCAAATTAGGAGAGATGGAGGGTTAGATAAAAAGCCCAGCTGAAATTAAGTGAAAAGCTGTGGAGGTGGGAGCTTTTGGAAGTTCCCTTGCGACTGCTTCTATTTTGTCAGTAAAATAGAAAGCAAGGTGGCTTCACACTCTCAAGGATTTTAAAATACAGTGGAAGAGACAGAGGAACATAGTATATCAAGGCTGAATATTATCAGAGTTAAGGCAGATATATCTGTTGTATTGAACAAACATGACTCATGAGATGTTATTATAAAACAACTTTATTTTTGTCCTCCTTTAAATTATTCTGTGTGGTCAGTCTTACTTCCCACTGGATGAAACTTAGGACAAGTCACCACACTTTTCCCGTCATGTTCATTAATAAAAATATTGTAAGGCGTAATTAATATGTCCAGTGTAATAATAAAAATTTCATAAATATTATTCAAAGATTAAACTACTTGACAAGTTCTGACCATTTACAAGTTGGTTTCCTTAATAAGAAAGGGGCATATTAATTGGGGTTTTTTGCTTTTCTATTTCCAGTCCTTTCCCTGCAACAGTTGCCATTCTGAACCCCTCTAGTGTTTGACACAGTGTGGGTAGTATAGAAGATTGAGGAAGAAGTAGGACAGTTCTTACTTAGTTAACACCATCATGAACTGGCATTATATACTGTGGGTCTGCAAGGTTTAAAGCTGACTTTGACTTCTCTTGGGAGACTTGTAGTAGTTATGATGTATGTGATACATCTTGTCTGGCTGGCTTATTGTCATCTCATATAGAAAGAAGAAATCAGTCATCTTCTGACTTCAGCTGATGCTGAGGCTATATTAGTTCCACTTTAGCATTTTATTGCACAAATGAAAATCAACTGTTCTTGGTAAGTAGAAAAGAAACGAGAGAGAGAAAGAAAGACGGAGAAAGAGAGAGACAGAGATAGAGAGCATACACTGATTTTTACTTAGCAACATAAGGGCAAAAGGAAGAAGCCTTTGAGTTTGGTGATAGGATTTAATAGAACTGATGTTCTTAGCAATTGCCACTCTCATTTTATCAATCTCTCTCTCTCTAAAAAGAAAAGAAAAGAAAAAGAAAGAAGCTGCTGGTTTCCTATGGGTCACCATGTGCTATACCGTGTAACATCACTACACTGGGTACATGTGACTGACCCAGAGATCAGATATTGAAAGGAGGGCCCCTACCTCTGAGGTTGCCGTGTATGTATTATCTGTCTAATATAAATTCTTTATATGGGATGCTGACTATGACCAATCAAACTTACCTTCAAAAAATTAAAATAAGGATATTCAGAGTTGGTCAGCAAACAGGATGGAGAGGAGAAGAAAAATAAATGAGACAGAAAGAAGTATGGAGTAGAAGCCCTGGGACAAAATAAGCCCTGAGCAACTGGTATCATAAAATGGGAAGTGAGTAAAGGGAGGTGTTGGCAGCAGCTCACTGGAAGGACTGAAACAACAGAAGATTCAGAGTAGCTGAATCATCAAAATGATGATGCACTAGACTCTAGAGCCATATTTGTAAAGTGACCATGGGTTTGTAGATGTTCAGAGACGTCTTTGACATCTAAGAGCAGCTTGAGTTAATCACACAGTGGGTCTAGACAATCACAAAGTTGAAGCTGAGTGCTTGGTCTCTCATTCTCCACCCAGATTGGGCTCCTCCATTATTCTGTCCATCCCTGGTAAAGTTTCCTAACTCTAAAATCATGGACTTTAGTCTTTGTTCTTCTTTCTTCCTTCCCATGCATGCAATTCATCAGTTTTAACTCTGCACAAGTCTCAAAGAAATTGCCTTATTTTCTTCTTCACTACTACACTCTATTTTAAATCACAATAATTTCCTACCCATAGAATTATAATACTTCTATTTCTACTGTCACCCACTTCCAATTCATTCCATTTAGCAAATTGATTCTCATAACAATGTAAGTTAGATGATTTTATTCATCTTTAAAAACCCTCTGAAGGCTTCCTATTACACTTGGAATAAAATGCAGTTTCCTGGCCCTCACCACAAAGCCTTGGCTCACCTTACTGTATGACCACGCTGGCCTACTTTTTCCCACTCGAACTTGCCAGGGTTATCTCTGCCATTGAGCACACCCATTCCCTTTACCTGGACTGGTCTTCCTTCTAGCCTTAGCATGGCTGGATCCATCTTGACATTCAACTGTCAACCTAAATGTCATCTCCTCAGAGACGCCTTCACATTAACCCAACTTCAACTAACCGTCCATTTGTGGTCTAGACCTCACCCATTTTAAATCTCCGATATAGCACTGTTGATTCTTTCTGGGTGACATTTTTGTCAGTGCATTTGATTGTGTATGTGTGTATGTGATTTATTGATCTATTTTTGCTTGATAGGAGAGTCTGTCTCTATTGGAAGGTTAGAGAAGTAGGTTAAGTAAAATGCTCACATTTACAGGTTAGACAGCTGTTATTTTCGCTTAGTCTCTAAGTTTTGATTTTTTGACCCAGCAGAAGATTTGTTCTCAAAATCTCGTCCTAGGGGTAAGGGTATAATTAGTCTGAAAACTATTTGTCTTAATGACAAACTGACACCAGTTAAGATAAAAAAACTTAAGAGGTATTTTCAACAAATTTATGTCTCTTTTGGTTAAAAAAAAATCTATCCTGACACATATTCAATATTGGCACAGTCAGTATTCCTTCCATTCATTTATTTATTGGATTTATGAAGAGCTTTCTCCTCCACTAACTCAATTTAATTTTATTCAGCTTTGTGGTTGTCATAGTTCATATTTGTCTATGTGAAGGTATCAAATCTGGTCTGGTTTGATTGGGTAAGAACATAATTCCCTGTTTTCTCTACTCATACCAATATTAATAACTGAAAGATAATGAAGAATTAATGTATTTCCAAACAATTCTGAACTCATATTCAAAGACATTTACATTCTAATTGATTAATGGTTCCAAGCAGCAGTGTCCCAAAGTGGGTTTGGATTATGAACTTAAAGTATTTAGGCCCCTGATTTGCATTCTCTTCTTTTTCCTTTCTATTAAATCTGCTTATAATAGCAAGTGTCATTGCTACACACACCTATGAACAAAATCTGCAAATCAAAATGCAAGATTTGCTACTTGGTAATTTACTTCTTTTCTGTAGTTAAAAGTTATATTATACATTCTCTAAAGGGAAGTGATGATATTTGGTTTTGTGGTCTAAATAGATGAACCAGAGGCAGTTCATTCCCAGCTCTCCATGGTGTAAGTGAGCAGGGCTGAAACTCCAGAAGTTCCCATTTAGAGGTGGGAGGATGAGAAGTGCTGAGAGAGCCAATGAAAAGGCAGAGGTCTGAGTGAGAATGAGGAGAGAGAGTGTGTGGTAACTTCATAATAGGAAGCAAATGGCTGAAGCCATGGGCTCTGACACTAGGTGCCAGCAGATGAGAGGGCCAACCCACTCAGAAGCATGGGCTAACATCACGAGGTCACTCTGCAGCAGAGGCCAGAGAGGATCGTGATGATAATCGCGGGTTTCTAGTTCCCAGGGATGCTGGCTTCTCAGAAAACATGTCAGAATTTATGAAAGTGTGGCTGTATCATTAATGGAGAGATGGTGGTGATGTTTGGGAGCACGCCATTTCTGGGGGCGGGTGACATGGTCTTGAATGAGAAATGGTCCCTGCTGTCATGTATATCTCAAGTCAGCTGCACATGGATCAATGCAATTACAGAAATAAGGATAACCTACAAAGCTCACCACACTCTAGCCTTGCCTCCCCCACTTACCCCCATCTTTTCAAGCTCATCTGGTACTTATATAAGATGAAAATTTATATTGCTTACAATAGAGCACTGATATACATAGATGTAATTCACATTGCTTATAATCGGGTGGTGCTTTATGTCATATACTGTTAAAGCATCAATCCTAGAATCTTTAACCCTAGAGTAATGGAATGTTTTTGTAAAGAATATTTTAATGTAGAACAGTAAAATGAATTAAATGACCATGGTTGGTGATAGTTTGTTAATCAGCTTTTCTCTTTGTCTTAGTATTTTGCTACTTTAAAAATGTCCAGAGGGAAAAAGAGAGGAAGCTATTTGCTATTAGAGTATTTAAATAGTAAGATCTGAGAGTTGCTAACCAGGGTGACCACATAATTTATCAAACAAACCAATTTCCTTTGAAAACAAAAGGGGTGCTGCTAAAATCTCACCAAAAGAATTTTAAGCTGGTCTCTCTTTTATAAAATGGAGTATATTATTCTTATCCTTTGTCTTTTGGTTTTCTGATTACTTTTACAGAAATAATCAGTACACAAATAAGAAGTTTTTTTTTTTTTTTTTTT
>NW_016805059.1:99318-101464 GCF_001698545.2 Rhinopithecus bieti
TTTTTTTTTTTTTTTTTTTTTTTTCAGTAGAGAAGTGACTGATGGTCTTTAAAATTTTACGCAGGGATTGCATTCACAGACCGTCCAACCTAATGCCTAGATTTAATATGTCAGTTGAAATTTTTGTGGTGAGGAATTTGAAATTACTACAAGCAATGCAATTTTGTAATTCATTATGGATTTTAAATATCCACATTTTACAAATCCTCCTTTTGCTAAATAAAATTATGTTGTCTATTGTTCCTCAGAAGGAAGAAAGGCAGGGAGGAAATATGGAAAGTAGTAAAACACAAAGTATACAATAAAATTTTTCAGGTACTTTTAAATGGTTCAGGCAGAACGCATATAAAATTTGGCTAAATTCAGAGGCTATGTTTTCTCATGGTGAGACAAAAATCACTGTGTTAGCAGCAGGGATATCCCTAGTCTCTTAGTGAAGCGTAAAATGGTGTCTTTTGCTTTGCAGATGATGGAAGCTTCCAGATATTTAGCTCTCAGCCACTAGAGGGCAATGGAGTATTGGGAAGAAAACAGTCTTTAACAAAGAACATTCTCTTACCCACGCGCACCCCCCCACCGCCCCCATTAGCCACTCACTGTTAAAAGAGAAAGAAGCCATAGAGACAATCAGGATAGAAGAAAACACATTATAGCGAGAATACGCATTTCATTTCAGTATTAACATGAGGGAAAAAAGGAAGGATTGCTTCAACATGCCCCAAAACTGAATTGAAATGGAAATTCTTGCATTTTACAGAGTGAATTATAGGGACCGAAACAAATTATTTAAGTTGGTAATTTTAAGAAGTTATTTTTTTTCTAATTTTGGAAATGCTCAACAGTGCAAAATGAATTTCTGAAAATCTACAAAAGTTGAGAAAATATAAATAAATAGTTAAGTGGTTTGCAATCACTGATTTCCAATCACATAGTTTCAACCTTTTGAATTGTTTCCTCTGTGACTTTTTGTTATAATAAGAGTCTAGGTGTGGGATTCAGATAATTGAAAGATTTTTTTTTTCTTTTTCCCTGATGAATAATTCAGAGATCTAATTATTTTCCTTTTGAACAAGTCATTGATAGCAACTGAGTTTCTACTGTTTTAAGTGATTTTGTTTTAATTCACCACATAAAACAAGATGAAGTCATATATCTTAATAAAAATGCTTTATTTCCTTCTCTGTTTTTTTCCTTAGGTACAAGTCATTTATTGGTAACTGATATGTTATGCTGTATCACCCTTAAAATTCAGGAATCTCTCAGTTTCTAAATGTATATTTAGCATCAAGACTTGCAATTTTTAGTACAGCATATGTCTGAAAAAACTATAAAGATGACTTTTTTTACGGCTTACAAAGGAATCTGGTGAAAAGACTTGTACTGTTAGAAATAAATAGCAGCTCCTATTATTAGTATTTAAACCATTTATATGTTTGCAGTTTTAATTCAATCATTACTTAAAAATTAAGATACTGCTGGGCATTATTGAAAAAATGTGTTAGAAAATGTTTCCAGAATGTTTCAAATTTAAGAAGCAGCAAGAATAAAACGGGATTTGACTCTCTGGGCTCCTTGCTTTGAGTCGTAGCTGTATTCTTCAAAAGATGTCTGTCAATTGATGTTTTTATGAATGAAGTCATATTTTTTACTGACTTTTATGAAAATTTTAGAGATGCTTTATCTTTATTGTTTGTCAGTGATTCCTAACATTTAGCTTAAGATTTTTCTGCCTGGCAAGTAAGCAATCTAAAAACAGTCCCGTGAACCAAACAGGTACTATTTTTTTTTTTAAAGAATCCTGTGGAAAATTACTTTCAAAGTAAAGAATCATTTGGCAATATATAGAAATAAATCCTAATTTATCTTTCTGTAAAATGTGACTTTCAATTTTAGTTTTTTGGAAATATTTTCTACCTCTCCCTTGTATTTTTTATCAAGGATCATGCTGACTAAACAAATCTAAACCATTACTATATATCAACCAGAATCTTAATTAAAAGAGCATGTGGCCGGGCACGGTGGCTCAAGCCTGTAATCCCAGCACTTTGGGAGGCTGAGACGGGCGGATCACGAGGTCAGGAGATCGAGACCATCCTGGCTAACACGGTGAAACCCCGTCTCTACTAAAAAGTACAAAAAACTAGCC
>NW_016805059.1:104293-152159 GCF_001698545.2 Rhinopithecus bieti
TTACCTAAGTCAAATTTGGGTAGTAATTGTCAATTTACTTTTGTTTTAGATGAATAATTAGATGAAAAAATAGGATTAGTATAAACATTTGAAAGTCAGTAAATAAAGCAAAGTGTAAGATTTTTAAAAAAATTTTGTTCCATGAATATGTTACATAAAATTAAGTGTTTGGAAGACATTTTCTTAAGAGTTGTTTTCTCAAAAGATAGGTTTTTTTGTTTTTTGTTTTTTTTGTTTTTTTTTTGTTTTGGCTGTTTGGAATTTCAGAGACATACTTGTATTGCAGCCATAAAAACTATATAGGCATTGCAACAGTTGCTTTTACCTGTTCTCTATCCTGGCCTTCTGCTACTTTATTTTGTGTGTCTCTTGATTTAATTCTTTTTTTTTCTTTTAACAAGTATATTTTCCAAGCTTCATCAGATGGATATACAGTTGGGTGCAAATGATGAAACAACACACAACTCCACCCACTGATTTTTAAAACTCTAGCTAGCATTCAAGGTCTCATCGAGGGTTAAAGGGTGGGGAGGACACCCTTCAGGTGATGCAAAACATGATTTTTAAATTTTCTTTAGCTGTCAGAGCCTCTTGATTTCATAGGTTATCAAGAGGTCTCACAGCTGTGAAATCTTTTACTTCCTAAATATTTTAATCGTCAAGGTTTGCAGCAGAGACAGGAGGAGGAAATCGGCCTCAAGGTCTTATTTTTTTCATAGAGATATATCTGTCTCTTAAGAATATTTCTTCAACCTCAGAACTTCCTTGATGTTTTCTGTTAGGAAAATAAAATCTTAACTTCCGTGTTATGACTCATCTTCTACTGCTAACCTTGGAGACTCTAGATATGATTTTATGAAGGTTTTCTATTGTCAGTGAATCTGAGTACCAGGTAACATGTGGCATGGATGCCTCAGTGGTGTCATTTGCTGTTTGCAAGCTCTACCATGACATCTCCTGCAGCACCCACACCATCACTATATCTTTTCAATTGACTGCTTTTCCAGGTGCTGAGGCCAAGCCTTTGCAAAAGCTTGGTTCAATGAAACATGTGCCAGTGAAACCAGCTACCATGACCCATCATCATGGCACTGATATTTACCTAGGCAATAGCCTTCTCTTTTCCCATTTTCCCATAGTTTAAATATTTAATAACATATTTACTGAGCTTCTGTTATTATTACATGCCAGACACTGATATCTTTAGTGGCTTTTTCTCACTGTTCCATTATAATTGTGACTAGCTCACACATACCTACACACAGAGTCCTTGTACTTACGGCACTTACATTGAAGGGGAGACACCAAATTTGGCAGAGAAATAACTGATGTAATCCTGGGTTTTGAAAAGTTACAGGTGCAGTAATAGAGAATAATTGGAAGGGTGAGATAGGTAATCCAGGAAGGTTTCTACAAAGATTTAGTGAGCATATTCAATCTCAAAAGCTGCCCAATGCACATATTTCTACTTTATCATTATTTGTTGGCATAACTGCTCTGAAATCAATCCAAACTTTTATGAAAGTAACAGGATAGAAATAATAAGTAGCAGAAATTGCTGGCTAGCAAACTAGTAATATAGATATAAATGAGTATGAGGTTTGGGACCATAAAAAGAAACATAATTGGTAAACTAGTTTCTACTTCAGTGTAGATAATTTCAATTATATGACCAGTAGGTGTCTGATATTAAAGTCCTGCAAATCTTATATCTAGAGTTGTTTACTCATAGTAAATCTTCTGGGGCTTCACTTATCTATACAAAGATAAAGGAATTGAGTTAAGCTATAGAATGTTGCAAGAGGGAATTTGTGCAAGCTTATTCCAAATTCTGATAAATATGCCTTGAACATTGTTAAGATTTCTGATGACGAACATATATTGAATGAACTTTAGGATCATTAGGCAGAGAAAACACTGGATTGTTGTTGCTACAGTGCAGTGATTTACCAGCTTTCTTCATGCTCAATTAGAAGTTTCTAGAGCACAGAAGTTATCAAGTCTTCCACAGAGGCTGAAAAGGAGAGCACAGAACACAGAATCAAACTCCTATCATGTTTGGCGAAGTCATTAATTTTAACTGCATTGCAATCTGAAGTCTGTTGTAAAAAGACCAAAGAAGTCAGAGAGAAGCAGTAAAATAGTATGAACTGGATAGAAAGTAGGATTCCAATGACACACTGGAGGCCAACTGCAAGGAATATAATTTAAGAAGTCTTGGCCAGGCATGGTGACTCACGCCTGTAATCCCAGCACTTTGGGAGGCTGAGGCGGGCAGATCACCTGAGGTCATGAGTTTGAGACCAGCCTGACCAACATGGAGAAACCCCGTCTCTACTAAAAATAGAAAATCAGCTGGGCGTTGTGGCGCATGCCTGTAATCCCAGCTACTCGGGAGGCTGAGGTCGCGGTGAGCCGAGATTACGCCATTGCGCTCCAGCCTGGGCAACAAGAGCGAAACTCCATCTCAAAAAAAAAAATACAAAAACCATAAAACTAACTTTTGGAAAAAGTATTACAGAAGCAGATAACATAATCAATATTTTTTCAGAAGTATAGTATGTATAATGAACAGTATTGGGTAATAAAATAACTAACCTCCTGCAGATTTAACAACATGCATGCTTCAATTATGCTACATTTCAAAAGAGAGTTTCCAGTGATAATGTTAGCACTCAAAGACTGTATTAATTGTCAAAGAAATATAATTATTTTATAGACCAATATCTTTATTCAAAAGAAAAGAAGCTAAAACACTTTCTTATTTACATCAATGAAAGTCTGTGAAAGCAGAGGGAAAAGAAGCATGCCATTAATTTTAGTTCATGTTCCTTTATATTTTGCTCTTCTGTTCTCTGACTACCAGCCTTTAACCTCCTTTTTACCCAGACATTCAAGGGTCTTATTGGAACATCTGGGAAATAGCTTATTTATAAACATGGTTTTAAGAATTATAATCTTCTATAGGATATAGTTTTACAAATGGAATGAAAAAACAGAAAAAATAAGGAGTGATATTGCTGTGATATATATAAATAAATTGATAAAATAATTGATAATACTTTCTGGATTGATAAAAAAAAAAAGAGAGGGGGTAAATTATTCACTTTTTATTCAGCCCAACACATTCTTAATGTGTTAATATAACCACAAAGCAAGACTGGTCATGAGTAAAATTATGAAATAAGTAAAATATGTGGGCATTTTTCCAATTAGTTTCTTATTGCTGCATAACAAATTACCACTCATTGGCTGAAAGCAACACAAATTCATTCTCATAGTTTCTCAGGGTTAGGAATCTGGGAATGGGTTAACCGAATCCTCTGTTCAGGGTCTTTCACAAAGCTGTGATCAAGTGTTGGCCAGTGTTGGAGTCTCATCTGAAGGCTTGACTGGGGACAAATTAATTTTCAAGCTTACTATCATAGTTGTTGGTAGGATTTAGTTTCCCAAAGATTGTGAGACTGAGGGCCTGAGTTCTTGATGGCTGTTGGCTGGAGACCACCTTTTGTTCCTTGCAGTGCGGGAACATGCAACTTACCTCATCAAACTAGTAAGAGAGAAAGAGCCTGTTAGCAAGGCAGAAGTTACTGTCTTATGTAACCTAATCACAGAAATGCTATCTCACTATCTTTGCCATATGCTGATAAGAAGCAAGTCACAGGTCTCACCCAGACTCAGGTGGAGGAGATTTTGTAAGGGGATGAATACTAGGAAGTGAAGTTTTGGGGGTCATGTTGGAAGCTGCCTGCTATATTCTTCAAGTTCATTTCTTCACTCTCCACTTTTCTGTTCCTTAATTTGTTCACGTGCAAAATCTTTATTAGGAACAAAACACAAAACAACTGGCCATGTAATTCCCATGAAGAAATAAATAATCCTATTTTGTCTGCTGTTAAAAAATATATAGTTTGCTTCATTCTACAGAGACAGGAAATTGAAAATTCATGCAGTGAAGAAAACCATAGAAAATAGAAAGTAGAACAGATTGTCAACATGGCAAATGGAATATATATTATTCAGCGCATAAGATTTCACACAGGTGTTATTGCTGCCCTGAGATTTTGGCTTTGATTATCTAACTTTTAAAGCAATAAGAAAGAATGATTGTTTATATAGTTCTCCATGTCTTTGAATAAAATGTGTAACATTTCTTAAGGGAAGCAAAATTTTTTCTGGTACTTATTCTAAAATAATGTGTTTTTGTTTTGTTTTGTTTTAATGGGACTTTATATAAAGCAAATGTAGAAAAAGTCATCTACATTTTTTTTTTTCTTAAGAGACTGGGTCTTACTCTTGTGGCCCAGGCTGGAGTACAGTGGCATGCTTATAGCTCACTGCAGCTGAGACTATAGGTGCATACCTCCATGCCTGGCTATTTTTTTTTTTTTTTTTTAAAGCTTCTTAGAGACAGGGCCCCACTATGTTGCCCAGGCTGGTTTTGAACTCCTGGACTCAAGTGATGCTGCTACCTCAGCCTCCCAAGTAGCCGGATTATGGGTGTGAGCCACCACTCCTGATCTAAAATTTCTTAGCAAATACATATATTGGTTCTGATAGGCTATTCTTGGTATTGTTTCCTGATGAAATCCAAAGCCTACATTAACACACAACTTAAGGGGGAGTAATTCTGTAGAGGACAAAATAATAGGGCCCAGTTGAGCAACTTTCTTATGGCTCCCTGAAAATAATTGAGTCTATCTAGATTCGAAGTCTTCTAAGAAACCTCAATACATATTACGTTTCTTAATTGGCTTTTCATAACACTTCTAGCAGTGGACAGTTGGATATTTTACCCTCTGGCCTGGATGTGTTATACAGATCTCCAGTGTGACAGTTAAGAGTGAATTCACTTGTTTTAGGGGTCACATGAAGGCAGTAGCCTTGGCATTCTTTGAGCAAAGCATGAAGGAATAACATTATATCTTAGTTTGTTTTCTGTATTGGGGTGCCTGGAAAGGCAATGGATACACTAAAGAAATCAACCTGCAGCAGTGAAACTTTAAGTATGATAACACATGACTGAGATCTGTTATTTTATGGCTGTATATGGAAGTAAATGAGGAATCTGATGCCTTCCAGGCCATAAAATCTCTTCCTGAAGTCTTTTCTGCACATAAAGATTCCTTTACTTGAGGATTATTTAACTAAATCAACTGCTTTCTAATCTGTTATATTTGTGGATATGGAGGCAATGGAGGGAGTGAAAAGAGAAATAAAGCAAAATTTGCTTCTTGGACACTAAAAATACTAACAGTAAGAGAATAGGAGAAGAATCATAGCAGCTAATATTTAAGTATATTCCATAAGTGAAATAAAGTCAATGTAATCAATAAATATTTTCATCTTCTGTTCTTTTGGTTAACATATACTCAAGGTAGAAAGGTCAAAATTCTGTAGTCTTCTGAAAGAACTGAAAATAGAATGACTTTATTCTTAGTGACTTAGTGGCTTTGAAAATCAATTAAGGGGAAAGAAAATTAGTGACAAGATTTTCAAGGGGCTGAACTGTGCACATCCCATTTTACATTTATTTTAAATTTATATAGAAGATAAATGGACTAGATTGGATGTATTTTTTTCATTTATTTATTTATTTTGTTTGTTTTGGTTATATTAGTATCTTTCTTTTGTTTTCTAAATATATTGTCAGGCCCTTCCCCATCTTGCAAGATGGTTGTGGAAACAACTGAGAAGCTGGATATTAAGAAAAAGAAGCCTGAAGCCAAGAAGGCTGATGGCAGTGGAAAGGTTGAAAAAAGTGATCTCAAGGATAAAATGCCCAAGAAGGCAAAGTCCCATGGCATTTGAGATCTTGCCTTTTTCAGGGGAATTCGCAGGTATTCCTGATCTGCTGTATATTCTAGAAAGGCCATAGGCAAGAGGAAGTACTCAGCCGATAAATCCAGGATTCAAAAGAAAGTGAAGGAGGTCCTTGCTATGGTTACAAAACCAGTTGGTAGTGACCAGAATAGTGGTGCCTATGTGGTTAAACTCTGCAAAATGCCTAGATATTACCTTACTGATGATGTGCCTTTAGGGATGTTGAGCCATGGTAAAAAAAAAACCCTCCAGTCAGCATGTGAGAAAACTGTGAGCCATCATCTCTCCTGGGACCATTCTATTCATCTTCACTGGGTGTCATCGAGGCAAACAGGTGGTTTTCCTGAAGCCGCTGAGCAGTGTTTTGCTGCTTGCTATTGACTGAACCTTGGATCCTCAATCAAGTTTCTCTGTGTAGAGCATGGCAGTAATTGTCATCACCACCACCCAAAAACTGATATCAGCAATGTGGAAATCTCAAAACATCTTACTGAGGCTTACTTCAGGAAGAAACAGCTGTGGAAGCCCAGACAACAGACAGTGACATCTTTGGCACAAAGAAAGAAATATGAGAAGACCAGGCTTGGTGGCTCACGACTGTAATCCCAGCACTTTGGGAGGCTGAGGCGGGCAGATCACGAGGTCAGGAGTTTGAGACCAGCCTGGCCAACATAGTGAAACCTGTCTCTACTAAAAATACAAAAATTAGTCAGGCATGGTGGCACGCCTACTAGTCCCAGCTACTCTGGAGGCTGAGCCAGGAGAATCGCTTGAACCCAGGAGGCGGAGGTTATGGTTAGCCAAGATTGTGCCACTGCCCTCCAGCCTGGGCAACAGAGCAAGACGCCATCTCAAAAAAAAAAATTAAAAAAAAGAAATATGAGATTACAGAGCAGGGCAAGTTTGACCAGGCAGCTGTGGACCCACAAATTTTACCAAAACCAAAGCTATTCCTCAGCTCCAGGGATACCTGCAACCTGTTTGGCCTGAAAAATGAAACTTATTCTTACAAGTTGGTATTATAGATTTCTTATCAAGAACATAATTAAATAACTGATACATTATGAAACCAACCAAACAAAAAGAAACATATTGTCAGCATCATGGATTTTACCAACACACTTTTGCTGAGTGTAGTTTATGTGTAAAGAACTACGAATAAGCCACGGAACACCTTGTTACTTCATTACCTAGAATTCAGTTGGGGAATCCAGCTACTGATAATATATGTTAGACATTTATGATATATTACATTAAATAGCTATGCATCGTATATATTAGTCACTAATAAATGTGAAATGACTTATAAGGCTATTGAATGTGATAATCAGAATTAAGTAAAGTAAACATCATCAGGGTCTCATTAGTTCTCTGAAAAATTGTCTAGACAAAATGCATATTATAAATGGGCTATTAAAGTTACATGGAAAGTAAGAGTAGAGTTTGGAAGAAACAGAATTCATCTGCCTGATTCTCTACAACCTAAAGTTATGGGATATTACTGGAGTGAGAGCTTTAGTTATATGAATGGCACTGTAATATCAGGTGGTTTTGAAATCATCCTTCCAATATTAAGAGCCACTTGTAATACAAAAAGTTTGTCTTTTTGTAAGGGGAAGGACATTACTGCCCTAAAAACAACATGTATTTTATTGTGCTATGAATTGGGAGTACACAAGTAGAAAGAATATGGCACATCAAGGCTGAAGAAGGGACTGATCCTTTATAGCTTTAGTTATATTTTTCCTACACTGTTTGGATTCTGAAATAAAGATATATGGTTAAAGAAATATGTTGCGTAGCAGCTTTTATTGACAGAATGAGAATTGATTTTGTACATACCGTGCAGTCAAATGATATACAGTTGTATATATAAACGATATATAACGTTTCTTGATTTTGAGAAGCTTTTATATGGCCTGGGAACCTAAACACAAACAAAAGAAACCATAAAACTATGTGTAATGGGATAGACAAGTGGGATTATTTGTAGCCATTCATGAGGAATACTAAAAGGGCGTTGTTGGTCATCCAGAAGCAAGAGGAAAACTCAGCAAAGCATGGAAATTAGGCCCTTTTGCCACCAAATTATTTAAAAATACATTGACTACTTACTGTGTTCATTGCATGGGCAAAAAGAAGAAGCTATCATTTTTTTTTTTTTTTTTTTTTTTTGAGATGGAGTCTTGCTTTGTCACCACTGGAGTGCAGTGGCATGATCTTGGCTCACCACAACCTCGACCTCCTGGGTTCAAGTGATTCTCCTGTCTCAGCCTCCCGAGTAGCTGGGACTACAGGTGCACACCAACATGCCCAGCAAATTTTTGTATTTTTAGTACAGACAGGGTTTCACCATGTTGTCCAGGATGACCTCGATCTCTTGACCTTGTGACCCGCCCACCTCAGCTTCCCGAAGTGCTGGGATTACAGGTATGAGCCACTGTGCCAGATCTTGCTATCATATTCTTAATGAAATAATATTAATTTAATGTTTACATAGTACTTTAACTTTCATAAAGAACTTCAATGTTTGATCTTACTTAATTCTCACAGCAGTCCTTCAAAGTAGGCATACGTTTTTATCATCATCTATTTAAAATGAAATAAATAAGTAATGAAAGTAAAAGTTGAATAAGGTATTTGAAATGCCTTTCTTCCTTAGCTAAGTTACATTTTTTTGCTTCCATTTTTTTTTTTTTTTGGAAAAAAAATTTGACTACTTTTGTTATTTCAAGGAGGTTGTGTAGATTGGAAATTATTTTTTGTTTGATTGTTTCCCAAGGTGTATTTTTCTTCCCCAGCTAACTTTTGGCTCATCAGGACATGCCAAGTTGATGCTACATGACAGAAAGGTGTTGAGGAGTAAGCCTTCATCACCTCATTAATTTATAGTCAAATGTGGTTTACTTGGGAGGAGAGTAACCACTGTCACCCTGCCTGTCAGGATAAGAGAGAATAAAAAGTTACAGTTGTATGCCTAATGTAATTCTGGCTCCACTGGGGAGAATAAAAATAAATGTTCTCATTTTAAATTGCCTCAGGAAAAAGCCCCGAACATTATTAACCTGGCATAATGTTTTCAGGCAGTCACTACTATAAAACTCAGGTCCCTGAAAAGCATGATGCAGTAGCCTATATTGGTTTCTTATGGAAGTAGTGTTAAATTATACAACTTCAAGATTGCCTGAATATATTTAATAATTAAACACTGCTATTGATTTCATAAACAGACAGAAAGTATTGATTCATGAGGAAAAGCACATAATTTCATATGTAAAATCTAGTTAAGGAACAATTAAAAGAAATGCAGTATTTTAGTCACCATTATATACCTTTTAAGTCTTGTAGGTAAAGGGAGAAATGATATATATTTGGGATTACTGTAAAAAGATACATGATACGACCGTGGGAAGAAGGGAAACAAACAGGAAAGAGTACGGTGTATCAGGGGTTATCCTGGAGTGTATTGAATTCTTAATAAATACTTCAATAGCATCCTGAGATTATGGATAGGATACATAACTTTAAAGGAAAATAAATGTTTCCTTTATTTATGGGACGAAGTAAAATATCAACAAGTAGGAAGTTTTATCGTGTTTCTAACAAACCCCACCCTTCTTGATGCAAATTGTTAGTGCAAGTGAAACTATATACTTGAGTTCAGTCATGTTGGGTACCCTGTCTATGTTATTTTCTTATTTTACGGATTTTGTTTAACCTTTCAATTTATATTTTTCTTGTGAGTAGGTAAAACTCTTTTACTTTGCCAACCAGTCTTGGAGATAAGTCATAGATAATGGTTTTCAATCTTTCAAGAAAATGCTTCATTTGCTTGTTTGTACTTAGAGTCCACTCTGTTTTCTGAATATTTGCCCTTTTGAGTTTCATCAGATTGTGTGCTGTTAGACAGCCCTTACCAGATTCATGGAGCTTTTGGTTTTTATTAGACATTCTTTGGGTATACTTAGGAAGTAGTTTAATGTCTTTAAATTCAAGTTGCAGATTCTGATACTTTGCTCACAGTCACAATGGAAAACTAATAAGAAAAATAGCCACCCTGGCCTTTGTTACCATAGTGGAAAGTGAAGGCAAGAGGAAAGGTACTATAAATATACAGTTTCTCCTCCTCTCTACCTAGATGTCATCAAATATTAAAGCTACTTGTTGCTGAATATGAACACCATATAGAAGTCACTGGTGAGATTTAATGAAATAACACTGTAAACGGAATACAGACTTAGGGCTGAATAGTTGGAAATCATATGCTGCATAAAAGGAAGGAAATTTTCCCTGGTGTTTTAAACCTGCATATGACAGTGTAAATCAGTGATAAAGGCCTGGTAGCTGTCAGGAAGAAAGAGAAGCTGGTGAATGAGTTTTGATAATTATCCCAAAGGTTAGATAGACTTCAGACTTTGATATATGTAGCACAATCTAAAAATAGCTGATTTAATTGCTCAACAGTTGTCTGCTCATTAGGCCTTAACCTTAAGAATGCATCAGTGAATGACATCCAAGATTTTAGCCCTCCGAATCTCCACACCTGAACATCCTCTTCTCATGCTCACCTTAATGCTGTTCTCGAAGGAAGGAATTTGCCAATGGGGAAGACTCTTACATATAGAATAGTGGAGTGTGGTTTCAAAACTTAGGTTAAAAGCTGTCAAATCTGTGCCTTGAGAGAAGCACAAGTTTTCCATGGATCAAAGGTAATTCAATATTGACTGTAGTCCAACTTCCCCTCAAGCAAAAAATACCAGTTGAGCTGCTTTGGTTTAAAACAGGATGTCAGGCTAATTTTATCTTTTTTTTTTTTTTATCTTCTTGTGCAACTTCTTTATCCAGCTCAGCAATCTGATGCTCCTATTTCTGCATGAAACTGCATTTTAGAGCGAGGAAACCATGGTCTTATCAAAAGGGCAAACCTCTTACTTGGAAATATGGGAAAAGTCATTCTAACCTAGGTGTTCTTCAGTATCTCTTGCCTCTTCCGTAGAAATAGAAATTTTTTCAAGGGATGAAGCCTTCAAAACAAAAACTGTATTTTCCATTGTCCTTTACCACTAGGTGAGGGCTGGTGATTGGGTTCTAGCCAATGGAGTATAAATGGAAGTGGTTTGTGCAGTTTCTAGAAGTATCCCCTCAGAAAAGCTGGTGCACACCTTTGTCCTTTGGTCTTCGTCTTTTCCATCCCACGGTTTGGGAACATAGATGTGATGGCTGGATTATCATCTTGGAGTATGAATGTGAGGGTTGTATCCTAGAAATAACAGAAGAGAAAAGTGTAACAAGTCCCAGTGTCTGAAGACTTTTCAGAGATCCTTTGTCAGCTTTGTAGGACTACAAAGGGCATTGCAGGCTGTTCTGCTTGCCCTGAAACTGTGAAAATCCAGAGGGAAACCAAACCTCTAACTTGTTTATTTTTATTTTTTATTTGTTAACTTTAAACTTTTATTCTAGGTTTGGGGGTACATCTGACGCTGTGTTACATACAGGCATTGGTTGTATAGATTATTTCGTCACCCAGGTATTAGACCTGGTACCCAAGAGTTATCCCCGTCCTACCCTTCATCCTCATGTACACCCCACTGTCTGTTCTGTTTTTTTGTATTAATGAGTTCTGATCATTTAGCTCCCACTCATAAGTGAGAACATGCAGTATTTTGATTTCAGTTCCTGCATTAGTTTGCTAAGGATAATGGCACTCAGCTCCATCCATTTTCCCACAAAAGACATGATCTTGTTCTTTTTTATAGCTGCATAATAATCCATGGTGTATACATATCACATTTTCTTTATCCAATCTGTCATTGATGGGCATTTAGGTTGACTCCATGTCTTTGCTATTGTGAATAGTGCTGCAATGAACATTCGCATGATGTGTCTTTTTGGTAGAATGATTTATGTTACTCTGGGTATATATACAGTAGTGGGATTACTGGGTCGAATGGTAGCTCTGCTTTTAGTTCTTTGAGGAATTGCCATACTGCTTTCCACATTGGTTGAACTAATTTACACTCCCACCAACAGTGTATAAGTGTTCCTTTTTCTCCACAACCTTGCCAACATGTGTTATTTTTTGACTTTTTAATAATAGCCATTCTGATTGGTGTGAGATGGTATCTCATTATGGTTTTGATTTGCATTTCTCTAGTGATCAGTGCTATTGAGCTTGTTTTTGTTTGCTTGTTGGCTGCAGGTATGTCTTCTTTTGAAAAATGTCTGTTCATATCCTTTGCCTACTTTTTAAATGGGGTTTAAACTTCTAACATCAAAGCTATAGTATCTAAGTTTTCTAGTATTCATAGCTGAAACTAATATTAGTTAATACACCTTTAAAACAGTTTTGTTTTTTATTTGTGTGCTGGAGTTGGTCAGGTGTGATTAAATTAAGCATACCAATACATACCTATAGACTTTTTAATGTTATTGTTTGAAAAGCCTACCATAAAGACATGGAGTTTCAAGGAATGTTCTTGAAATTCATGTATTTTCAAAGGCAGACTTTTTAAAATATGACACAAAACTAACTTTAGTACAGTGATTTAATGCAATTGTAGATGCCTGAGAATCATTCCTATAAAATTACGAGCAATAAATATTTAAATAATACTAATTCAGTTAAACATTTTTTACTTAACATAGGGATTTTTATTTGTACTTCTAAAATTCTTTGACTTGGATAAGAACATTTATACTAGCTTTGACCAAATAAAAGTTTTATAAAGTTTGCTTGAAACACAAACTAGTATGTTGGCTTACTAATTTAGTTTTTATCAATAAGCATCACTTTCATTAGAGATAGGTTATTTGATAATATACACACAGAGCCGTTATGTGTTAATGTGAATAATGTCATCATTTTGATGAGGCTTCTGTCTTTTTCTTCTTGGTAAATTGTAGACTACACTACTTGTTGAATTATTCTCTTTCTGTAGGCAGGAGCTTTATAGGCAAAAAAAAAAGAAAAAAGAAAAAGAAAAAATGGGATGTACATTAGCACCACTGCTGTCAAGTACCCTTGCTGTAGAGAAACTTCTCAGACATTAACTTTTCTGCTGTATCTGAATTACCGTGCACTGTAATTTACCTCTCTAAAAGTTCTTCTAAGTATTTTTCTCCATAATTTTAGGCATGTTCACCTCAGTCATCCACGATGATTGCAATTCTCTAGCCAGTCCTTTCCAGTCTTTCTGGGATGTCTCTGTTGCTGTCTCCTACTCCCCAATTCTTCCATCTTCTCCTAAACTTTGGAGCATTCTCTAGAAATCAAGAAAAGGGAACAAATGTTTGGAAATACTTTCACTTTTTAATAAGCTTTTACAACTGTTATCTACAAACACCAATTGAATGTCAACCAGGACAGAAATGTGATGATATCATAATGGATCATGTTCCCAATACTATTTAATGATGGTATTTATTTATTAGATAATTTTACCTAGAGTATATTTATATATTAACTTGTAGTTGATTTTTAACAATAAGCCCATTATATCAACCTTATTTATAAAAATTATAGATCATTGTTACAGTTTGGTGACACTGACATTTTGCAGACTTGTTTTCCACTTGGTAATAAACCACCAGAGGTTATGAGGGTGACTGATGACAAAGAAAATTCAGTTGATATCTCAAGAGAATTCCTACTTTTGGCCACAATATCATCTCATCATTAATGAGATGCACTATTGAAACTTGCACGTGCTTCACTGACTATATTGCTTTTGGCATGAATTCAATTTTTAACAGATAACATAATTTATGAGTCATGTTACCCTGCTATGATTTTTGGCAACTATTAAGTCAGCTAAACAAACCTCCCAAAAATGTTGGATTGTATATGAATTTCTGAGCATATTTAGAGAGAGAAAGTTAAATTGTCAGTTTCCTTATCTACTTCCCTTTTGATAAAATGTCTTTTAACAAACTGTATATCCCATGAGCTCCTAAGTAGGACTTCCACAATTTTCAGCAGCTCTTGTATTCTGGATCTCTTAAGGTGAGAATAGCCTGATATGAGTGGTCACGAGTCTTGAAAACAAATGGAACTAGGTTAACATTTTCTGAATATCTTACGTAAGAAATGTTAAGTTCTTTGCATATTCAAGCCAGTCATCTTTTATATTAAAGTACTAAAGTATTAAATAAATTATGTTCTATATCATGCTTTTGAATTTATGACTCTATCAATCAACACAAGACCATTGAACTAGTGATAGAGTGAAACATTTTTCCAAAGCAATTTCCATACCAAATCTGTTCTTATAAAAGCAACCTTATATGGTCAAGATACATCGATATGAAAGATCGAAAAGGGAACATTCAAAAATAGAAACAAAGAAACATTTAATTGAAGGAAAATCATAGCACATAAATGCAAACCTGCTCGATGCAGAGGTTCTCAAGCCCATGCTTATGGAATCAAGTGAGGCTTGACTGCCTTTGACTATGAATTGCCTAATTTAGTAAACTTTATGTTTTTAGTGTAATGAAAAGGAGCTGAAGAAACACATATATTGTAATGATTTGGTTGTTCTTGGTTAGCCCCCAACAACATCCTTTCAATGAATCTAAATCAAGTGAGGAAAGGGAAGTCTCGGTGTCTCTTAATCATAGCTAAAACTCACCATCACTTTCTAATCATTTTATAATTATATTCTTCATGAAAGTTCATGATGACTTTTGGTTGCATATCATTCACAGTAAATTTCCATTTAGACTAAGTGTAAATTATTAGGCTCTACATATCGCTGTCAAGGAAGAAGACATTAGATTTGATATTTAATGGGTTACTGTGTGATTCTAATATTAAACATTAAACATTTTCTTATATGTAGATGTTGTCACTGACACATAATAGTTCTGATGTTTTAAAAATGCACTTTTGTAATGTTTTACCATACTTAATCCTCCTTAATCAACCTCTGCTCCCAAAACAAAATAAAATAAAATAAAATAAAGAAACTAAATTATTATAATAGAATTGGGATTTTGTTTAATGAACATCCATTCAATCACATAGTCATTCATTCAACAGTTATTGAGCACCCACAGGCACTACTGATACCATGTTTTCCTTAGTAAACTTTTAAACACAGATTTTAAAAATATCTAGTATGATATCTAACACAGCACATGATAAATAGGAGGCTAAAATCCCGCCAAAGACAAAATCAAATCCAGTAGTTCAGTCTCCATGCATATACTTTAAGAACTAAACAACTGAGAAAATAGGTTAAGGAGAGCCCACTGAAGAGCGCGTTGTTTAAATGAAATGTTTCTATAAATGTCTGAATTTAGTATTATTTCTAAATATTCTGGTTTTTAATTCCACATAGCCATACTTGCTGATAACAATTTAAAAATATATACCTTTGTGGTATTGTAAAAGATATTGTGCATGGTTTTGTGATTAGCTAATCTTTACAGTATGTTATGAAAAATAAATATAAGAAGCAGGAAGATTGGTGATTTTTTTCTGAAGATGTTTCTTTGCCCTTGAAAACAGAACCAGCTCCATACTTAGATTTAGAGTCTAGAAAATTAGTTTGCTTTTACTTTTAATCATGAACATATCAAGAATCAGATGATAACTTGGCACCAGCCAAAATGACAGAGTCAGGTCATTATGCTTGTCTTCCTAACTAAGAGAAAAGTTGAACCAAAAATAATTAGACATCTCCTTTTCCACACTTGCCACATACACATCCGTCCCACATACTTCTTTTCTGATTGTCTCTTAGGAGGCTATGAGAAAAGGAAAGAGAAGCTTCCAGCCTTGGAAATACCTTAGGGGAGGAGGTACCAAAGAGAAGCTATTTTAGTTTGGACAGGGGCTGTGTGGTATTGAAAGATCTGAACCCTAGAGTCAGATTGGGGCTAGTCTTTTGGGCATGTTACACATATTTCGTTAGGATAATGCCTGGAGGCCCAACATTGCCCCCTCTCTTCACTTCAGAAAAACACAGATGAGGTCTTCTGTGGAAGTACAATTGTTCAGGAAGAACCTAAACACTGTTTAACTTAGTGGCATTTATCTCAAGGGGATGGATGCTTAGACATATGGAAATTTTGTGCCCTGGCTGACTCAGTGTTTTTTTCCATTTTACCTTTTTCTCTTTGTTCATAGATTTCATTTTAGGGGCCACTTCATTTTTCACACCTATATGTTAAATAGTGCTTAATTCTAATGAACCATGCAAATGACTAATGTTATATCAGGACTCAATATACATCATAAGCCACATAAAAATCTATCCAAATAATTATATCAAAGCCTTTTCATGGTTATTTTTATATAAGTAAAATAGGGAACATTTTCATAAAATGTTCTAGTCGATCTTTCTTTTCAGGTAAAGTGAATTTGAAAAAACAAAAGCAAAAAGAGGAGAGGTTTTGAAACAGCTTAGATTATTTTTTCTATCTCTCCACCATTTTCTTATTAATGGTGGCATCCCCATCCACTTTTAATCTTTGCAAATGTAAAGATAGTTTTCACAGCTCATGATATACCTTTATAGTAGTACTTGGTTGAATATACATTTCTAGTCCTTTAAAATGCCACTAACAATCTCTTTTAATCATCTAAATTTGTTTATATATAAAATAGAATCCTCTTATTTTCCAAGCATATATTATATATTAAACTTTTCTGATGTCCTAAAATATAATTTACTATAAAAGACACAGGCTAGAGTCAGAGAAAGGGAAAAGGACATATCTTCTAGTGATTATTTTATGCTTTGGAAAATTAAACAAGTTGCCTACCATATATAAGATTATATTTACATTACTCTCACACAAGTCTCTATATAACTAAAGAATTAAAAATATTGGTTTTACAGTAGTTGACCACTGGTTATTTAAGTAACTAATTTGAAGGTAAATACTCATGGTTAGACTAAAAAGAAAACTGTACATGAAATATTATAAAACATTATTATTTTGTTCATATTGATATAAATGTATTTGTCTAAATGTAGGAACAAATATATTTCTAAATGTAGGATCATCAGGAGTCAACAAAGTCTTTTCATTAACCTCTGTATAGTAAATATTTTAGACTTCATGGGCTATACAGTTTCTGCCGCAGCTACTCAACTTTGTCCTCGTAGCTCAAAACTTGCCATAGACATTATGCAAATAAATTAGTGTGGTTGTGTTTCAATAAGACTTTATTTTTGAACACTGAATCTTGAATTTTATATAATTTCCACATGTCACAAAATATTATTCTTTTGATTTTGCCCCAACCATTTAAAATTCAAGATCCATTTTTAGCTCATGAGCCATACAGAAACAGAAAGTGGGAGGATTTGGCCCATGTACCGTTTGCTGACTCCTGAAGTAATTTATATGCCAACTTTTATCATTTATTCTGACAATGACATGCTCTTTAAAATCTGCTGTGATTTTAGTTTTAACATCTTCTGAAGTTACATGATTGATTTCATATCATATTCAAAAGCAGCCCTAAATCATACACTACCAATACCATATCGTGTGAAAGTTTTTAAAAGTATCTCACCAGATTTCTCAATATAAAGGGATTTTTTGTATCACCTTTTTGTTCTTTTCCAAAGCATCATTTTTGGAATGAGGTGGGGCCCTGACTTACTGCTTTCTTCGCAGTGTGTAGAAGTTTCACTTTTAAAGAGCAGTGATAAGACATTAAAAGGTCAGTATCGTTCTAAAATTTAAAGAAAAGGAAGTTGGTGTGTCCTGGTGTCAAAACTACCATGAAGTTCCATAGTGACTGTACTAGTTTACATTCCTACCAGCAGTGTAGAAGTGCTGCCTTTTCACTGCTTCCATGACAACATCTATTATTTTTTGATTTTTTGATTATGGCCATTCTTGCAGGAGTAAGGTGGTATCGCATTGTGGTTTTGATTTGCATTTTCCTTATCATTAGTGATGCTGAGCATTTTTTTCATATGTTTGTTGGCCATTTGTATATCTTCTTTTGAAAATTGTCCAGTCATGTCTTCTGCCTACTTTTTGATGGAATTATTTGTTTTTTTCTTGCTAATTTGTTTGAGTTCATTGCAGATTCTGGAAATTAGTCCTTTGTCAGATGTATAGATTTTCTTTGTCCTTTGTCAGATGTATAGAAGATTTTCTCCCAGCTGTGGGTTGTCTGTTTACCCTGCTGACTGTTCCTTTTGCCATGCAAAAGCTCTTTAGTTTAAGTCCCAGCTATTTATCTTCGTTTTTATTGCATTTGCTTTTGGGTTCTTGGTCATAAAATCCTTGCTGAAGCCAATGTTTAGAAGCGTTTTTCCCATGTAATCTTCTAAAAGTTTTAGAGTTTCAGGTCTTAGATTTAAGTCCTGTTTCCATCCTGAGTTGATTTTTGCATAAGGTAAGAGATGAGGATACAGTTTCATTCTTCAACATGTGGCTTGCCAATTATCCCAGCACCATCTTTTGAATAGGGTGTCCTTTCTCCAGTTATATTTTCGTTTTCTTTGTTGAAGATCAGTTGGCTGTAGGTATTTAGGGTATTTAGGTTTATTTCTGCGTCTCTATTCTGTTCCATTGGTCTATGTGCCCATTTTTATACCAGTACCATGCTGTTTTGGTGACTGTGGCCTTATAAGTATAGTTTGAAATCAGGTAATGCAATGCCTCCACATTTGTTCTTTTTGCTTGGTCTTGCTTTGGCTATGCAGTCTCTTTTTTGGTTTCATATGAATTTTAGGATTGTTTTTCTAGTTCTGTGAAGAATGATCGTGGTATTTTGGTGGGAATTGCATTGAATTTGTAGATTGCTTTGGGCAATATGGTGATTTTCACAGTATTGATTCTACCCGTCCAGAAGCATGGGATATGTTTCCATTTATTTGTGTCATCTATGATTTCTTTCAGCAGTGTTTTGTAGTTTTACTTGTAGAGATCTTTTACCTTCTTGGTTAGGTATATTCCTAAATATTTTATTTTATTTTATTTTATTTTATTTGCAGCTATTGTAAAAAGAGTTGAGTTCTTGATTTGATTCTCAGTATGGTCACTGTTGGTGTATAAGAGAGCTATTGATTTGTGTACATTCATTTTGTATGCTGAAGTTTTGCTGAAATATTTTATCAGTTCTAGGAACTTTTTGGAGGAGTCTTTAAGGTTTTCTATGTATGGAATCATATCATCACAACCACTATGGAAAACAGTGTGGAGATTCCTTAAAGAACTAAAAGTAGGACTACCATTTGATTCAGTAATCCCACTACTGAGTATCTACCCAGAGGAAAAGAAGTAATTATACAAAAAAGATACATGCTCACACATTTATAGCAGGTTAATTCGCAGTTGTAAAAATATGAAACCAACCAAAATGCCCATTAATCAAAGAGGGGATAAAGAAACTGTGATATATATACAGATATCTATCTATCTATATACACATACACACATATATATGTGTGTGATGGATAGATGGAATGCTACTCAGCCATAAAAAGGAATAAATTAGTGGCATTGTCAGCAACCTGGATGGGATTTGAGACTATTATTCTAAGTAACTGAGGAATGGAAAACAAAACATCATATGTTCTCACTTGTAAGTGGGAGATAAGCTATGAGGAAGCAAAGGCAGAAAAATGACATGTGGACTTTGGGGACTCATAGGGAAAGGATGGGAATGGGGTGAGGGATAAAAGACTACAAAATGGGTTCAGTGTATACTGCTCAGGAGATGGGTGCAGCAAATCTCACAAATCACCACTGAAGAACTTACTCATGTAACCAGATACCACCTGTTCCCCAAAGCCATTGGAAAAATAAAAAATAAAACCCAACATAAATTATAATAAAAGTATTTGGAAATTATTTTCTGTATTTTATAACTTTTCTTATAAGAGATGATCCCATTAATTTCTAGTGATGACAATTATTTCTCAACATGTGGTTAAAAGCAAAGAGAAAATAAATCCATCAAGTAAAAATGAAAATTAAGACTTTCAAATGTTCACTGCTCAAAATGGTTTACCAGTCATGTTGAGAAATTTAATCTTCCAAGTAGAAGTTTCTGTGGGTGGAATACTAACCTACCTTTTTTTTTCTTTTTCCACTCATGATAGTTAGTGTGGAAGGAGAATCTTCCAAGAAAGATGAATATAATTCAGATCAAATCTAATCTTGGAAAGTTACAAACCTTGGACCTCTAATAGTTTCTACATATTTTTAGCTGCAGAAAAACCTTAGGCATTTGTTAACGCACAAGGTCATAAGTTGTGAACAATTTACTTTACACACTACTTTATATATTTTGGTATAACTCTAGAAATTAAATCTAATCATTCTTAGTGCTAAATGACTCAAACAAACAAAATATTTGTATGAATACCTGGAAGTAGAAAGTAATATTCTTGTCAATTAAGTGAACCAGTCATCGATCCAGGTTATCCCATGTTACTGAATGCTCTTTCGTCACAGATACATGTTCGCAGAGATGAGAGCCCATGTTTATCAAACATGAATAAAACTACATTGGTTCAGCTTGGTCATTTGTTATGGGCTAAACTGTATTCTCCTTCACCCTCAAAATGTATGTGTTGAAACAGAACTCCCTATGTGATGGTATTTGGAGATGGGGACTTTGGAAGGCAATCAGACTTAGATGAGGTCATGAGCATGGTATCCTATGACAGGATTAGTGCCATCATAAGAAAAAATGCCGGGGCACTTGCTCTCTTTCTCTCTCTGCCACTTGAAGAAACAGAAAGAAGGCAGCTGACTATAAGCCGGGAAGAGAGCCCTCACCAGAACCCAATCATGCTGGCATGCTCATCTTGGACTTTCCAGTCTCCAGAATTGTTAGAAATAAATTTCCATTGTTTAAGCCTCCCAGTCTGTAGTATTTTGTTATGGCAACCTGAGCAGACTAATACATTACCTCTTTCAAATTTTACAGTGAGAAGCAATTTTAATTATACATTTCAACATGATTCAAGAAATGAAATTGCAGGACTCTGGGAGTTTTTATTTGCTCATATTTCCATATCTGTCTGTAGGTTAGTCTAACAGGAATGACTAACTCCAAACAAGTCCTTCTGCCTAGTTCAGTTCGTTCATCTGGATTCAGGGTATATGTGATGGAACGAAACACTATTATTTCAAACCTTCTTTCACTGCAATTTTATGTACATATAAATAAGATGATTTGTTTTTATTTTGTTTTCAAATGATACTGATACCTGCTTTAATTGTTTACTTTACCTTCAATATGATCTCAACAGCAAGAAAGTAAAATAAATAATGTTTATATCACTAAAAATGAAATGCATTTCTATACATTACAGGAAATGATTATGCTTTTTGGAGGGAACTTAGATAAAACTTAAAAGTTACCACTTTTGTCCAAAAAATAAGCTGGCAATTTAGCTAAGTACCTGAGTTTACAAAAATATACAGTTTCTGTTCCTATTAAAATGGTATTTTAAACGCAAGAGATCAGTTAGGTTCATCAGAAACTTATTAGGTATCTACTACTTGTAGTACAGTGGATAAATGTAATTATTACCTGTTTTATGCCGCTTGAATTCCCTATATGACTTGATCTTTTTTGGAAATATTGACAGGTTATATACAGGGTTTTCATCTGTGTTTTAGTGTAAGTTTGAAAGAAAACAGAAATGATCAAAACTGGTATTGTTTCTCTGAAAGTGAAAATATTGCAAAGTTATTTTTGTGAATTATTTTAGATAATCTAAAAAAAGATAATAGATTATTTCAAATATTGTTACTAATATTTAATGGTATGAAATAAAGGTCCTATATGGTTAAATAAAAAATGGTGAAAAGAACAGGTAGCTCTCAAAATATTATTTAAGTTTTCTAGACAAATATATATTACTATTCTATTTAGTAATCACACCAAGAAATGATATTAAAATGGATAATCTAGGAAATCCTCAAGTCTTGGACAAAAGTTGTGTGAGAGCTACATTTTTCCCATGGAAATTATATTATTCATGGTGTTTGGTTTTGCAACTTCCCCAAATCCTATATAATTTATCATTTCTATATTTTTTATACTCCAGACCAGTACTATCCAAAATAACTTTCTGTAATGATGGAAATGTCTTCATATCAACAATGTCCATTGTGGTAATCACTAGACACATGTGGCCACTGAGCACTTAAAATATGGCTGTTATGATTGAAGAATTGAATATCTGATTTACTTAGTTAAAATTTAATTACAAAAATTGTAGTAGCATGATATATTTTTCCATTTAACTAATCTTTATTGTTCTAGTGGGACTATATTTGACTTTTACCTCTGCATCATTCTCCCGGAGTGTGCGTGCATTGGATCTATGTATTGTTTCTATAATTGCATGCAAACACATCTCCAGTCTAGTTATAGTCAATGGATTGAATCAATTTGAATGATTATTTTCAATGATCGATGTAACATTGTAACATATTTGTTTGGATATTTTATGCAGACAGCATGAGTTGTAATATCTATGTAAGTTAGGATTGGTAATTAACTTGAAATACATATTAATATTTTAATCATAATATAAAATATCTTGCTAGTTGAAAAGAATAAGTATGGATACAATTTCAAATTAAAAATGAAGGTATACTATTGATACAGAATCCAGGAGAGATACTAGTACAACTGCTATGGAACTGTATAGATAAAGAGAAACTGGAAAAAACTATGTTGCAGATTGCAGAGTAACATTTGAAATTTGTTGTGATGAAACAAAATTAAAAAGATGTTTGTTGTGCAAAAAATAATTTAACAGAATATATCGTGATTTTGGTGTATTAGTCCATTCTAACACTGCTATAAAGAACTACCTGGGACTGGGTAATTTATGAAGAAAAGAGGTTTAATTGACTCATAGTTTCTCAGGCTGTACAGGAGGCATGGCTAAGGAGGCCTCAGAAAACTTACAATCATGGCAGAAGGTGAAGGGGAAGCAAGCAAAAAATGGAAGATCTTTAGGCCACTGTCTTTAGAATACAGAAATTTCCACCAGTATCAAATATCATTTCTTTGAACATTTAGAAAATTATAAAGTTTTAGAAAAACTTTTAGATGATTTATGTGATATGAAACACTGCCCAGTGAATACTTTGGATACATTTTGTCTCAGAAGATTTTCAAATTGACAAAGAAATGTTACCAATTTGTGGCCTAAAATATTAAACTTTTGGCGTGGATATTCAACATTTTATATATCTATCCAAGAAAAGTTTTCAGCTAACATGAAAAATTAGTTTCAATCATATCAAGCAACACTCTAGTTTTGTTTGGTTTAAAAAAATCAAATTTTAAAGTAAAATATTGGTATTTCCCTTATTGCTTTGCTCAGTTGCAAGATACATGTTAAAACTATTTATAAAAAAGTTGTGCATTGTTTCCTGAAAGAGATTTTATAAAATCTATTTCTACCAACATATCTAATACAAAATAGATGATCAATACATATTTCAAAGAAATAGATAAATTCTTAAATGAATAAGTAAATGTGTGAATGAGCCGTCAGACAAAAGCATTAGTTTGTAGTTGCAGGCTAAATAGAGCAATAAATCTTTTGGTTTTTGTGCTTATAGATTAAGAATTTATTCTCCTTCAACTCCTTCCTCTTCCTTCTATTGATTTAAGTTCCCAGGGACAAATGTACTAATTAGGTTGACCATATGTTCCAGTTTGCTCAGCCATTCTTACTGTATCCCCCTTCTTCTTTTTCTGTAGTCACCATTCACCCTACTGGTGAGAAAAGGTTTCCCCATCCTAGGGTTATGGGGATGTGTGTCAAATCCACGATCTTGACACTGGATAGATGAGATTGATAGCAATTTTTTAGTTATATATACTCATAGTCTTGGGGAGGAGGACTTTGCATCCTATGCAGAACTACATGGGCCTGCACTTGGGAACAGAGTGAACAGTCAAGAGATATGGAAGGCAAGTTTTATAGTATATAGAGGGTGGTTGCTGTCTGGTTCCCAAGGAAGGATGTGATTGGATTGTTTGAATAATTCTGCAAACTGACAGGGAACTGAAGCCTGACACTCAGGCATAAGCCGAAAGTGCTCCTGATCCCCCTAATAAAAATTGTTCTGCTAGGGTACTTGATTCAAGAAAGCAAGGTAGTGGGGAAACTTGCAGTTATGCCACTTGCCCTTCAATTTCACCAGATTTTAAGGTAGCATATTGTATTTATCGAGCCTTCATTTTAGACCTTACAAAACAGTCCCTCTGTCAAAAATGTCCCCTTGTGGATTAAAAGCTATACGGTTTTCATAGTTATGGATGGATTTCATAAGCTTCATTGATTTCTTTGGCCCAAGGGATAAAATGAAATCACCAGGTCTAACCTTCTCTGATTTCTAAAGCAAACACATAAGCCATACAGGTCTTGGAATAGTAAATCTTTTACAACTAATAAAAGTAGATAAGGGATTAAAAGTTTCCACCCCTATTTTTGCCTATTGATGTTCATCCTTTCCCTTCCTAACACATTCAGTTTTCTTTCCTTTTAGACATTAAGCAAAAGGCACAGATGTATTAAGTTGATAATGATATCCTTCATAGACATAAACACATGTAATAAGACTCATTTGTATTTCAAAGCACATTGTGATTTAAAGAATCAGTTGGGCAGTCTGTTCCGAGACTTTAAAATGGGGTCATGGATTATCTTCTTCTTTTTTATTTTTTTAGACGAGTCTCGCTCTGTTGCCCAGGCTGGAGTGCAGTGGTGCTATCTCAGCTTACTGCAAGCTCCACCTCCCGGGTTCAAGCAATTCTCTGCCTCAGCCTCTCAAGTGGCTGGGCCACCATGCCCAGCTAATATTTTTGTATTTTTAGTAGAGACGGGGTTTCAGCATCTTGGCCAGACTGGTCTTGAACTCCTGACCTCGTGATCCACCGCCTCGGCCTCCCAAAGTGCTGGGATAACAGGCGTGAACAACCATGCCTGGCCGGATTATCTTCTTAAAAGATGAGGGATATGGGAAGAAGATGTGTTTTTGGAGCAGGGTGTGTGTAAGGAAATGCAGACTGATATTCACCCTTTTCTTCCCTTTGTCAGTAGGGATACACACCAGACTATCAATTAGAAAAATATGACAAGTTTAAACCAGTCTGAGGTAAAATGTGGCATAAATTGAAAAAAAAAAAAAAGACTTCGGGAAGGTCTTAGCAGTGGGTGTCAAGAAGTAAAAAGTCACAAGCTATAGTATGTGAAAGAGAATGAGAGTTTCCCTATGGGAGTCACTAAAATATAAAGGACATTTTAAGCTAATTGTACATTAACTGGCAACTCATCAACCTGAAGGGTGCTTATATTCTATGACTACCATCATCACAAGGATTCTTCTTTAAGAAACTTAATTGTTTCCACATTAGTAAATAAGTAATAGTATTTGTAGTCTTAGAATATTTGAATTTGAAGCTGAGGTTACTATACTGAACTAGAAGTTGCAATATCTTTTTTTTTTTGAGACAAAATCTTGCTGTCTCCCAGTCTGGAATGCAGTGGCGTAATCTCTGCTCACTGCAACCTCTGCCTCCAGGGTTCAAGTGATTCTCCAGCCTTAGCCTCCCTAGTAGCTGGGACTACAGGCATGCACCACCACATCCAGGTAAATTTTGTATTTTTAGTAGAGACTAAAAATGCATGTTGTGGCCAGGCTGGTCTTGAACTCCTGATCTCAAGTGATCTCCCCACCTTGGCCTCCCAAAAGTGCTGGGATTACAGGTGTGAGGCACCACATTTAGGTAGTATCTAATTTCTATAATATATCCAGATTCTAGTATACTGGGAAAAGAAAGCTAAATATTTGCATTTGCATTTTAACCATAGAGAGCAAATCTTGAATCTTGTCAAGAGAATTTCAAAAACATCAGACCAATGTTAATTTAGTACAACAAGCTGGAAGGAGAGTCAACAGATAACTTATTTATTAATTGGTGTAACTAGAGGATGTTTTCTAGACTTAAGTGAATACCCATATATTAAAGACTTTGACTTCAACTATATTTTAATATAGTTTTTGATTATTTTGCTTTTAGTCCTCCTCACCTCATAGAATAACTTTTTTCTTATATTTTGAACTCAGCTCATAACTTTCTTTGGAAGGTATATTCCTCAGTTAAGAAAGATGTGTCATATGACTGGCTACATAATTTTATTAATGTTGGTGTAATGTTAATAAACTATAGAAATATTTGGAACACAACGTTATGTTGACAATGTACCCTCGTGCCTGTTTGAATTGCCATTTATATCATTACATTTATTTGGAAATTAATTAGTTTATTACACAATTTAAAGTATCTTAATATTTTTAGGAGAGAGTTTTATTAGCATGGTTAAGTATCTATAGCATCCAATGTAACCAAATTAGAGAAAGAAAAGGTGACAGATGATGAGCGAACAGCTGGGAAGGAAATTAGAGGACTCAGTTTTAGTTGGGAAGAAAATATGTTTCAATAAAATTCAGTACAAGGGAGGCATTTACTATAATTCATTCTGGCCCCAGTGGTTTATCTTCAGGGAGAGAGTAGAAGTATGTGAGATGAAGTGATAAGAAAAGAGTTGAGTCAGGATTTTCTTCCCAACATATGCAAAGCAACATATTTAAAAGCTGGAAATTCCCTCCACATCCAATTGTGTGTCATCAAGAACAGAAATTAAAGAAGGCTTGATTTATTATCTAGACTCTGAATACACAGTACCTTCCAGATGACAAAGAAAGAACTATTAATCAGGTTCAGAAGATTAAATCAACATTTGTGGTAATACAACATAGTGTGAAATTTTTGTGTTATCAGATTTGTGCAATCACAATAAGGGCTTTGAGATGCCATATAAAATCATAGTTTTTTTCTGAATTGTCAAATATAAACTAACTAAAAAACTCTTAAGATGATTTTCTAAATTCTTTATACTCTACAAGTGACAATCAACTGATATTTCTGAGAATGGCAAAATAAATCAACTTGATCCAGGTAACATGAATGAAATTAAATTCATTTGGTATTCTTGGATCACTTAGAAATGACTTGCTCTTCTTTTATATTTTTAACATAGAAATACATGTATATATAACATGGAAGAGAAATGAGAATTTAAAAAATCTCGTCCATGTTTATAATAATAATATATAGCATAATACTATTTGCATCATCTAGCAGTTTATTATAGATGCATTTTTTTCTTATTGATTGACTATGACGGTATCCCCCAACTCACTCTCAGCAAATCTGTCATAGGGAAAGGAGGCAATTTTAGATATCTCCTTAACCAATTCATTTGTACTTATAAACAAAACAAAAAACAAACCTGACCACCTTAAATTAGTTCATCATCAAATTGCATTCCCTTTCCTTGAAAAAAATATGATATATACATTTTTCTTTTTTGGTCTTGGTCAATGCCTGTCTGAAGGAGTGCAGTGATTTTCTTATTGGACCCATTACCTGAATCACCACCTCACTAAGGCAAATCCTCATCAACGTTAGGATCTTGAGCTGAGTGCCAGAAAAGTGTCTTATTAGCTCACAGACTTTGAAAATTGTCATTTTATTGCCTTCCATCCTTTTAAAATAATTTTCTTAGAACCAGAGTATTTTGTTTTCAGGTATTTAAATAGAACTTTGAAGACCACTTTAAAACTCATAAGAAACAAATAAAATCTATCAACTATTAGTTATTTAGTTTGGATTTCTTCCATGTAATAAATAAATATAAGCAAAAACTTTAAAAAATATCAGCAAAAACTTTACTATGCTTGGTGTTACCCCACCCTAAGTCTGTAGAACTTGGGCTAGTCCCACACAGAGAAACATAATTTTCTTTCCTTTTGAAGGCCTCTTTAAAGAGATGGTAATGCTCCTTTCCTGACTAATGGCTAGACCTGAGCTCAGTGCTTGAGGAGACAATCATCTCCTATGTTCTCACTCAACCTGGACAGTCACCTCAGCCTGTCTTCTTTTCCATTGTTTGCCTTGATTCATCTTACCCCCATGTGTAGACCTGTCTCTTGAATCCACTGCTGTACAACTGTCCATACTCTAATTATTCTAACTCTGGGTTTTCTCCGTTAGGCCTTCTACATATCGAGAGCTAAGTAAATTTGTTTTCTAATCATAGAAAATCAAATCATCCTGCTTCATGTAGATGTGACCTATGAATTTAAATACTTGAAATTTTACCTCTGACAGACATGTTTTGGATATCCAGGTGTTTATTTAGTTCTCATTTCATATTAGAACCCCTAGTGCCATTACATGAAAGAACACTTTCAAATTTAAAATTTTTAATGCAGCCACAGGAGTTAGAAGAATGAAAATGTCATTACCTTAGAAGTAGTGAGCACAAAGTACAATAGTCAAGTTAATTAAAACCCAGTCAAAATAAAGAAACAATGGAAGGACACCTTGGAAACTAAGAACAGTGTTTACCTAATGAGGTGTGGTGATGGGAACTCCTCAGGAATGGAAAGGATGGTGGAAGAAACTTCACCATGGGCCTGATTGTATCTTCTGGACTTGGATCTATAGGAATGTCTTGGCTATTCAAATAATTAAAAATAAGTAAAGCAATGCATGTACTGTTTACCAAGACCCGATCTTCTGTTTTCTTACATTGTTCTTTCTATTTGCAATTACAATATTGTGAAACAATGGCATGGCAGTTTCCATGCTGCACCATGGTGGAAATGAGACTACTCTAAGTCACAGCCTTAGCTGTGTTAAAAAGGTGGTGACTTTCCTACAACTGGGAGGAGATGCTGGCTGGTAAGATGTAGCACCCTGGAGTCAGGGCAGTGACAGTAGAAAGTGAAGAAAATGGGGAAATATCTCTGTTTAGTGACTGTGAGTTCTAGAGCGAGATGAGGAAACCAATAAAGTTTTGTCTCATGCTATACACAGAAGATTCTAGGAGTTACATCATAAATGTTGAACCCACTCTCTCAACTGACCTCCACAAGGCACTGTGAACACTCCTACTCTTTCTTGAATGCTTTTAAACAAGTTTGTGTTAATGGGCCAAATCTGGTCTGCCATCTATTTTTATAAATAAGCTTGTATTGTAACTCAGTCAAGTTCACTTGTTTACATATTGTCTAGGACCACTTTTGCACTAAAGTGGAAGAATTGAATAATTGCAATAGAGACTATACGGCTTACAAAACCTAAAATATTACTATGTGTCTTTTAACAGAAATAAAAATTTGCCCATCTCTACTCTGAAAGAATGCAAGTTTTTCTACATAGTGTGACATCACTGGGCAGTTAATGTCATTAACTTACTGGACACAGGCATTTTTCAGTAGGTTTCCACTCCTCATAGTCTGGAGATGTTGTTCCACATACAAGAAGAAAGAAAGAAAGGAAAGAAGAGAGGGAGGGAGAAAAGTAGAGATGAAGGAAGAGAACAGAAGAGTGATACGTTGATCTAAATTATCATAGAAACAGTCTCTGAGATGGAGATTTGCTTGCAGAAAATGTTTTGAGGAATGTCCTCAACACTAGAGAGAGAGACTGAGAGAAAGAGAGAGAGAGAGAGAGAGAGAGAGAGAGAGAGAGAGAGAGAGAGAGGTGGGATTAGGGAGAGACAGAGGTTGAACTGCAATGCATGCCTGCATTCCTGTCACCATGGCTTCTCCATGGTACTTCCATTGTGCCAGCATTGGAGTTTCTATGGCACAGGCAGAGTGATGTGAACCAGCCCTCGTCACTTTATTTACTGGGTTGTTGAATGCCTCTTCAATGGTAGATGCATTTTTGGTGGATGATATGAGATCTTTACACTTCGTGTCCACTTGCTTAAGGCCATCCTCATACATCATTCATCCTTGCCTCGATATTCTACTTATTCTATCAGGTCCCTATCCAGTAGCCAAGTCATTAAGCACTACCTTTGAGCCATATGTTTATCCTGAAGGCTATTTTTCTTTCTACAAAGTGGATGACTAGGTTACATGATCAAGGCTATGTACATTGGGAAGATTTATTTTTGCTGTTGTCATTCACCTGGGGAGGGCGCCAGAGCAGAGTGAAGCCACAGTCAATTTTTGATTGGTACTCACATGTCAAGCCATGATATTGTTAATATAGTGGACCAATGTAATATTCTGAAGAATGTACAAATATGCTAATGAATGTGTTTCCATATATATATATATATTTTTTATTGATACAATGTTTTCTGAAATATTTGTAAAATATGTAAGAAATTATAAAAAATGACTTTTGCTTGAAAATTTTTTTGTAGTTTAGCTGCAATTTACAAAAATAAAAATTTGTATAGAGTCTGCTACAGGTTGATTGTTTATTCCCTCCAAAACTCATGTTGAAACTTAATCCCCAATGTGACAGTATTTGGAGAGGTGGGGCCTTTAAGAGGTGGGCATGGGTCATGAGAGCTCTGCTTCATAAATGAATTAATCTATTCATGGGTTACTGGATTACTGGATTAATGGGTTAATGAATTAATAAGTTATCATGGTAGTGGGACTGGTGGCTTTATAAGAAGAGGAAGAGAGATCTGAGCTAGCACTGTCAGCCTCCCCACCATGGGATGCCTGTGTTGCCCCTGGACTCTGCAGTCTCCACCAGGAAAAAGGCCCTCACCAGGTGCAGCCCCTCGACCTGGAACTTCTCAGCCTTTAAGCCATAAGAAATACATCTATTTTCTTTACAAATTACCCAATTTTATGTATTCTGTTATAAGCAACAGAAAATGGACTAAGAGGAGTCTCCTGACTCCAGTAGAAACTGCAGTTAGCAGTACCATCCTTAGACCCTGCCACAGAGATCCCTTCCATGCGCCCCACATTTTAGAGGTTCATTGACCACAGCCTACTTGACTGGAAATCTGTATGTCAAAAGGGATGTGTCCGCACAGATATCACCATCCCCCATTTCCTCAGACCATGCTCCTGGTTCTGCAGTCTTGGAATTTCCTACTCAAAGAGGCTTGAGCACATTTCCTGAGTCTTTGTAGGATCTTCCCCTGGATCTATCCTCCTAGACCTCACTTTCTTTCCCTCTTGAGGGAATTAATGATTAGATGCTTTCTTTAAAGTAAAATTGTTTAAAACTAACAGAAAAAAACCCCACAAAACTTAAAGAGGTATTTTATTGGATCTCCAGTTGGAGGGAAAGGAAATCTGTTTATAGAAAACTGTAGAGGAAAATCTTATTCCAGTTTTTCAATTTCAGAAGTTTCCCTTCTCCTTGCTTAGGGGCAGAATAATGGCTTAATCACATTTTTTGGGTTCCTGATGCCCCTGTACACTCCTCAATGTTTTCCCAGAGAAAGTAAACATCTATTCTGACCTTGTTCTTATGAACTAATGGTAGAAAAATGTTAGCGCTAATGTGTGTTGATTGATACAGATAATTTACATATATATGTGATATTCATTATATGTAATTTATATATAAATTATTTTCATTGTCATTGCTGAGAAATTTAAATATCAAGTTTTATAATTATATGGGAAAATTTAAACACTGACAGCCCCAATTTCTGTAGCTCTGAATAGTTCTTCTCACAGAAGCCCACATGAGAGCATTAATAAATACACTTCAATGTTTATGATGATCATGCTGATTGAGGAAGATATGCTTCAGTATTTTTTGCAACACTCTCTAGAAGGTGTAATTATAGAAAACAAAAAGCTCTATTTGAAAGAACGTGATGTATTCCTTGTAACTTGCAACAAAACTATGTAATTATTCTCACAGTTATTTAAATTTAAGGATTTGTTCCCTTGAAGCCTGAAAACCCATCTGTGCCCGAGTCTCATTTTCCTGATGTTAAATGCCATAGCACTCAATACTGGCATCTTTAAAACTGCAGAAGCTGTACTCAAATTATACAAATTTGCATTAGCTGTATACCTAAAACCACTGTTTATATTTCTTGAGTTCTCCTACACTGTTTCCTCCCAAACTTCACAGGTACTAGAAAACTCCCCTTGTCTATTTTGTGCGACCACCTATACCCTAATTTGTCTCACTTTCTGAGGTCTTACTCCTCAGATGACCTGGAAGCTAATTGGTGTGAATAGTAAGCAGAAGATAAACAACATCAAGACGTGCTATGATAGGCATATTTTATTCATTTTCTTCATGTCAGAACATTTTTATCTTTGAGCCAAAGAACCAAACCAATCCAAACAACTCAAAAACAAACAAATCCTAGCCTCACTTTAAGACACTTCATGAGAGATATTTTATAAAAATAAACCAAGCTCCAAACTCCTCCTTCAGTATATGCTCTGAAGACAATTTATCAGTAATTTAGAGCTAAGCCTATTGGTGACATTATGGCTAAGTGATGGTCTAAGTGTAGTAATGAGAAAAAATAAGTCGGAATCATCATCAATCTTTCCTGCTTTTAGTTTCTTTCCTTTTCTCTATTACCAGTACCCCAAATACAATTTTCTACTGTTATTCGGAAAGGAAATAGCAACCACCCACAAAGATACTTGTGTTTTCTCAAGCAAGATGCTCCGTTTGTGCCCTGTATACTCCCAACTCTATATACGGAGATCTTTAAAATACGTTCACTTATGTTTTTTCTATTCCTGCCTTTCCTCCTGAGGACAAATTTGGACAGCTTATATATCTACCCCCCAAACCTCCAATCCTTTATTTTTTAAATGCTTCTATTTAGTTCCATGCTATTATATGAATTTCCACTACACTATATTTCATCTGTTTCAAGGATTTTATTTCAATTTGTGTCACCCATTCCCAGATAGTCCATCTTTTTCCTTTTCAGATTTAATTATTTGTATCTATACATTGTGAGGAGAAATTGTGAAAGACTTTGAAACATGGTGGGTGTCCTGACAAGCTCTTCCATCTGAGTTATCTCTGCCTTTGTCTTTGACTAGGCTGTTTCATAACTTTATAGAGATAGATGATAATTCGTGGAAAACTGAGAGAAATGAGAATGATTTCTGTCCATAGAAATGCAAATTATGTCTGATGAAATTCAATTAGTTATTGCTCTGAGAATATTGACTAGTTTTGCCAGTTTTTCATTCCTGTGTAAATAACATTTCAGCATTCCTTATCTGACTATAAATGTTGTATGCGACTTTGAGTTACCTTTTTAACCCTTGTGGCACTTTTGTCTGCTTTCTTCATTAATTTATTAATAATTCTTTATTAATTTAATCATTATAGTAATAGTTATGCAAAGCAGGCCATGGCCTATATTCATTTCACATTTGTATGAGAGTTATGAATTTGCCGTTTTTATTTATATTCCTTTCTCCACACTTCAATCTTGTTCTCTAGAAGCTTACTCATCCCCTTAGAAAAAAGGTCTACTCCAGTCCTCTACAAAATACAGCAGAGGCATCCTTTTTCCTGTCACAGGAAATACAGCAGAGGCATCCTTTTTCCTGTCACTCACAGGTCCCAAGCAGCTTTGATCAGCAGTGACAGATGGCTTGGGGTTGGGAGTCAGGAGAGGGGAGCTATCTTCTGGTCACCCATATCCCAGAGTCCTCTCCTCTTTTACTAATTTAATAAGCACTCCTAGGTCCCTGATTGTTTGTGTTTCAAAAGCAGATAATTAATAAACCCAAATGGAGAAAGCCTATCTGATTAATATCTTTAATAATTATTGACCAATCCTTATTTTCAAAGAAAATTTAATCAATTCTGTGACTGGGGAACTCATACATAGAACACAGAGATGAAAGAACTTGAGATTAAAACACTTTGAGATTTTAGAGTCAGATTCCATGCACAAATGTATTTACGTTTCTTCAGTAAAATTATTATCTTTTAAACATTTTGTCTCAATTTTTAACTGTCTTGGATAAAACTCTTTTACTTGTATTCTTTGCCACACCTATATTTTCTATATGCATGTTTAATTAAAATGTTTTATTATTCTAAAATACACATAACATAAAGTTTATTATCCTAACGACTTTTAAATATACAGCTTAATGGTATTAAGTACACTCATATTATTGTGGAATCATCACTATGATCCATCTCCAGAACTCTGTTCATCTTGCAAAACAGAAACTGTACCCATTAAACAGTAATTCCCTTTTCCCCATCTCATCCCTGGTAACCACCACTGTACTTTCCATCTCTATAAATTTGCCTACTCATAGATGCAGGATCATAATGTATTTGTCTTCTTGTATCTGGCTTATTTCACTTAGTATGATATATTCAGGGTTCATTCATGTTGCAGCATGTGTCCGAATTTTAAGGATACATAGTATTCATATATATATGAATACTTATACACACACACACATATATATATATTGCATTTTGTTTATGCATTCATCCATTGATGGACACTTGGTTGCTTCCACATTTGAGCTGTTGTAAATAATGCTGCTGTGAACATGGGTGTGTAAACTCTCTGAGACCCTGATTTAAGTTCTTTTGGGTATACAGAAGAGAAATTACTGAATCATATGATACTTTCATTTTATTTGTTTTGAGGAATTGCTGTACTGTTTTCTATATCAGCTATGCCATTTTACATTTCCACCAATGGTGCACACAAGATTCCAGTTTCTCCACATTCTTGGCAGCACTTGGTATTTCCTGTTTTTATGTATTTATTTATTTTTTGGATAGTAGTCACCCTAATGGTTGTGTGATGGTATTTCATTGTGGTTTTGATTTACATTTTGCCAATGATTAATGATGTTGAGCATATTTTCATGCACTTATTAGTATTTGTATATGTTCTTTAGAGAATGCCTATTCAAGTCTTTTCCATATTTGGATCAGGTTGTTTTTGTTGAGTTTTAAGAGTTTTATATATATACTGGATATCAGTTCCTTACCAGATATATGATTTGAAAATGTTTTATCACATTTTGAGTTGTGTTTTTACTCTGCTGATTGTGTCTTTCTATATATAACAGATTTTAATTTCATAAAGTCTAGTTTATATATTTTTTCTTTTGCTGTCATATCCAAGAAGGAAGATCACCCATGAAATTACATGTTTCCAGAAACAATATACCTTCAAAAACATATTTTCAAAAGATCTCATATTTTCTAATGCCATTTAACTATTTTTACTTCTTATTTGCCTGTAGTTTTAAGAATTTCTGAAGTTATTCAGTATTTCTAATAAACCCACCCCTATATCAGTTTCCTTTCATAATTTTGAAGTAAAAAGTTTTCAAAGACTAAAACATTTTCAAGCAATCTTTCAATATGATTGGGTTTTCTGTCATATGCTATTTCTTTTTGTCTCATTATGTCTCATCACCTGTCCCAGGCTGCCTTCCCAAGTTCAGGGAAGGCATATTTCACCTTTTTAATAATCCTTTAGGATCAGAGAGAGGGTCCAGCATTTGATTCCTGTTTTAGGCACATAAAAGCTATGCGCTCTCTCCTGTAATCTAGGGTAAAGCAACTTAACCTTTCTAAATATATGACATGAATAGGAATGAATAGATTGCACAATTGCCATGATGATAAAAATAATGTAGAATCTTTGGCAACAATATTAGCTACTACTATTACCATATTGACTCGCATAATAGGTGTTAACTAGCAGAAGGAACAAATAAATTCTGGACTGGCATTTAAAATATGGTGAATTAATATTCTTAACTATATTCTGCCTTGTCTTCAACCCTCATTACTGTGACTAGAATGCGTGTCAACTTAAAATCATTTAAAGTACACAGTTCTGATAGTTTGTGTAACTAACAGGCTGAACCAATGTAAATGAAACACACTGTTGCTTATGAGTACTTTAGATTTTTAAGTTGGTACAGTAATTGGGCTCTACAATTTTAAAGCCATATTTGTCTTTGAAGGATTCACTACATCGTGTTTAAAAGATCTATCTTATGTAATTAAAATGCCTACAGAAAATTTCTTTAAGAACATACATATTTTGATTTGTTTGTATGGCCCACACCATTAGTTACATACTCAATATTCCTTTTCCCCTATTTAGTAACATATACTTGATTTTGCTCAATATAGTAATGTGAAGAATTTTTAAATGTAGTCATTTCCAACTAAATATCAGTAATCTGTTGCTAAAATAAATGTTACGTGATAAAAATCTACTAAACAGCATAAAGTTAGATGTATTACATTTTATAATCTGACCAATATCTTTAATGTAATTAAGACACAGTAAAATGCCTACACACACACACACACACACACACACACACACACATGAATGTGTGTAACTATCACATTAGGATCTTAAGAAACAGTTATTTTTAACGCAATAGCATGAGACCTTGTAGGGTTAGTAATATATAGGATGCATCTTTTAGATTCTGGGATCCATTTATTAATTTTCCATGTGCTGATTAAAATGTCATTACATGATTCCTATAGTTCCTAAATTGTATTTGTATTCTGATTCAAAATTATTCCCACACATCGTGTCCTATACATTTTTACAAATATATACTTTAGCTAAAAAAGTTGTTGACAAATACATACAACCAATGAAACCTGGATCTTAAAACTTTGTTTCTGAAAAGCTTTCAATGGGAAATGATATACACAAAAATGTGAAATTATTACCTGGGCAGACATTCTGGAGAATGTGCCTATTGTCAACTCTTTAGTCTCCCTTACAGCTAAGAGTAGCTATGCAACCAGTCCTCGCTAATATAATATAAGCAAAGGTCTGCCTCATAAATTTCCAGAAAAGTTATTGTTTTCATCAAAATAAAGGCATACAGTCAGTATGGGCATGTCTTTTGTCACTTACCATTTTTTCATTATTTTCTTTGGAATGCATTGATACCTGGAGGTGAAACAATCATATGACAATCACAAACAAAGATGGCAGTGTAGGTGGAAAAAAGGTGCTTTGGCCTTTGATGACTTCCTTGAGCAGCTATGTTGTTTTTAACATCATCCTCTGAGTCTTTATACATGATTTCAAAACAGCTGTTTTGGCCTATCACACTATATGTTTTAGTGGGATTCTAGTTAACAAGGATTGCTTTCTCTCATTCTATACTGTTATTTTATGTGCTCTGTATCCTTAAAAGTTCAAACAGGTAGACTTACCTTGTTTATAGTCTTCACCAGTGAAATAATTCTATTATTAGGGGATCATCTTCAATAGAAGTGGTTTGTGGAGGGCAGTCTGAAGTAGTGAGGATGCAGGGAGAGATGTTTAACCAGGTAGACAGAGTAGTCAGATCCACTCTAGCAATTTACTGGTAACAAATGTTAGAGTCAGGTTGATCTCTTATGTCATTGTAGGTCTTCCTTCAGGTGCTTTCTCTTACCAGATAGAAAATAGACATTAGGCTTCAATGTTTTCAACTATTCTAATAAGACTATATTGTTTAGCTTCTATAACAAATACATTGATCTGCAAAAAGAATATCCAGTGGTGCTTAATGGCCTGAACAAAAAATGAATTCATTTATTGCTCACTTAATAGTCCTACGTAGGTGTTCCTGGTTAGCAGGTGATGCTCTTCCATTTAGTGATTTAGAGAGACAGGCTGCTTTCATCTTATGGTATGGATGACCATACCTTTGAGGTCATTTGCCTTGAGCAGAAAAAGAGCACAAAGAAAGAATACCTTGGAAAGAAATGCTTTGGAAAGATCACTTTGGAAAGAACTCTTTGGAAAGGAAACAGTACCTGTCACATTCACTCACATTCTACTGGCAACAACAAGTCTCATGTGAAAACTCATAGAGGCAAGTGATGTTGGGGAATGTAGTCCTGGCTTGAAAACTAATTTCCAAGCAAAAGCTCTATGCCATTAAGGGAAAGCACGCACATTGATATGTAGTTAGCTGACTGAAACAGTCAAAATTAACTGTGGTCAACAAAATTATCTTTTATAGAGGTCCTTTAAATTATGACTATCCAGTTTGCAGATAAAAACAAAACACAAGCAATAAGAATGGCTTCCAGGTATATGAAATGACTTTCTGTAATAGCATTAAATTCATAATATATTATTGGAATAATTATGAAATAATTATTTTCATTTGTCAACGTGTGTCTGTTTTCCTCATAGAATTTATGCAGCAGAAGCACTAAGGTTCACAGTGAAACTAGCAAATAAATGACAGGAAAACATTGACACATTTCCTAATTAATTATGTATATAAATAACTTTAATTTTATTCTGAGAGTGGTTGGGTATATGGATTTAAACACAGAATTAAGCTCCAGAGCCATTTTATAAAGAGAAGCTTTTAAAGTAACAGATGTCAAAGAGTCTCTAAAGATGCAAGTTTTCAATATTTGCTAATTTCTATTGTTGGTTTTCATGGGCAAATAATACACCATGGTCCTTATGATTTTTCCATTTTACATAATGTCACATAAGCAACATAATGGGTTAGTTTTGGCAATTTTGTGTAATTGAGGTTTGGATTTTTTTATTAGCCCACATACTTCTTTTAAATGAATATATTCTCCCAGTCTTAAAAGAGTATGTCTTCTTAACATGTTATTTTTTCTGGCCTTGATGAAGTTTTTTTAAAGCTGGCAAAATTGAAAATTATATTTGGAACAAATACATCCATTCTAAAAGTCTAAAACAAAATAACACACCACCTCTTTTGCTCCTTTAATCTCTCTATGATTCTTCTGCTTTAAATGTTTAAATTCAACTTAATTATATTTTACATGCTCATAAATTTTATGATAATATTTTGCCTTTAGATTCTCCACCCCTTATCTTTTTGTTGTTTTTAATCAATTGATTGCATGAGACCAAGAGAGAAATGCACTATTTACATATGAGAAATAAGAAGCAATTCTGATTTTAATGGCGTTTTAAATCTCCCTTATTTATATGGTAGTCTCCCTATCCATCTTTAATGGTAGAGAAAATTATTTTGGCCATCAGAGATATTTCATTGTTCTAGTAAAAGACATGTTTAGGATATGATAATTAAACTTGTGTTAAACAATAAAATGAAAAATATATACAATTGAGATTTGGAAGCAGTTGGTGATTTGTAGCAGGCTATCCTTTGTGAACACTCTGAATTTAAGGAGCTAAGGTTTAAACATAAAGAAAAATGACAAGAGAATAATCCTCAAAATATTTCATTCTCAGTGAAATAGGTATGTGAGGAAATAAAAAAACAACATGAAGGTTATATGTGTGCGTCTGATGTCCTTGACATTTTGCCAAATACCAAGAGGATAAATAAGATTAGAACAAATGGTGTTCTTGTTTTTAGAGTTTTAGCAATATGATTGAAGCAGTAACACAACTTGAAAGTTAGGGCTAACATTTTAAAATACAAATGTTTTTTCCAAATGAACTCTGCATTCACAGGTTCTATGTAATAGGACCATCACTTTAGGGATAGTTTCCCTCTGATCTTAAGTCACCAAATATTGCCTTAGGCTTCTTCAGCCCTAAAAAAAAAGTATATTTTCAGAAGTAGAGCATGGAACCTCAGTAAAACTTTGTTGACTAGCTCTTAGTCCTATGGCTACATCTAATAACAGAAAAGGCTGGGAAATAGAATCTTGATGTGAACAGGAGAAAGATAAGAGCCTGGAATTTGGTAATCACTAGCAGTCTCTAACATGGAAGAAATATTGTTGCTTTTCTTCTTTTAAAAGCACAGTTAGTTACAAAATTAACACAAACATCTATTCTCTTCAGAAAAAAATCAAAACATTACAAATGAAAGTTAAATTCTCTTTAATCACTACCACATTTTCTTCTAGCCTTCCCTCAGGCATAATTGCAGTAAGAAGTTTATTGTCAATTCTTGCAGATTACTTTCTCTTTAATAAGAGAGAAGCAACCATTCCAGGAAACTAGGTCAAGGAACGGAGGAAGTAGCCTGTGTAAAAACAGCAATTACATAGTTCTTAGTACCTGCTACCCACTCTTCTAAGAGCTTGGCGCATAATAACTCCTCTAATGATAACAACAAATCCGTGAAGTAGTTATTGTTATTATCACCTTTACAGATGAAGAAACTGAGGCACAGGAAGGTTAATATGTTGCTTAAGCTCCCAGAATTAATACTGAAATTGCTTTTGCAAACATTGTGAAAGTGAGAAAAACCTGACATAGGAAAATTGTGACAGTAAAAGAAATGTGACCTAACTGATTATCTCTTGCTTCTAACCCTCAAGCTGCCCTTGTGCATTCCTGGGCATAGGCCAAGCTAATTTTGGGAAGAATTTAGTTTATATTTAACTTTGAAACAAAGATGATAACAGCCTCTTCTCAAAACAAACCTCCTCCTTTTTGGGGGACCAGACCACCTTTGTAAAATGAACAAATCAGTCACAAACTAGAAATTATGGCTCAGGAGTCACATAGCCAGATGCCACAAGATTCCTTACCTCCCAGTTGCTCCTATGGATAGCATCACTATTGTAAATCCTAAGATTGGTGTTAGAGGTATTTTTCAGACCCTGTGTTGTGTTGGATCAGCTGATGCCACGCAGCCCAGTGAACTGGCTCATTTGGTCTTGTGGTACCTACCTAGGAGCTGACTCTGAGAGAGGACAGCTTCAACTCCCCATGATTTCACCCCCAGCCCAAACAATCAGCACTCCCCATTCTGTAGCCTTCTGCCTACCAAACTGCCCTCAAAAGATCCTTAGCCTCTGAATTTTCAGAGGGGCTGATCTGAGTAATAATAAACTCCCGTCCTTCTGCTTAGTTGCCTCTGTATTTATTAAACCCTTTCTCTATTGCAGAAACCTGTTCTCAGTACAGTGGCTTTTCAGGGCAGCAGGCAATATGAACCGTTGGGTGATTGCAATATTCTGTGGATCTGGAATGGAAATGTATGCCATTTCTCTCCAGAGTCTGTGTGCCCTCCACCACCTCTGACAGAAATGATGCAAGATGTGCTTCATTCATGACAAACCTATGAAGAACAGAATCACTGTCCCATTATCAAGAAATAGAAAACTTGACAAAATGTGGAATCATTTAAGACAAGGGACAATAGGCGGTGCAGGCCTATGATCCCTAAGAGAAGGGAAACAAATGAGTCAGGTGTTGCAACTGCTCAGCTACTGGAGGTAATTTTTGTACTGTGACACAGAGAAAAAGGACCCAAACAGAGCCTACTGTGATCATGAGTTTTATGAGACACAGATCAGAGTTTAGGGAGGTTGAGACAGGTAGAACTGGTGAGGAAAAGTACCAAGAGGACAAAGCTGCCAACAGAAAAGTTTCCAGAAATCTCATAGAAAGTTATGTTAATCTACAAATGTGTAGAGTCAAAAAGTAGTTCTAGGAAATGAACAAGTACTATTGACCTCTAAAGAGAAAACTGCCTAGTGCTCTCACAGGAACAAGAATCATGGCTGTTTCCAGCAGCCAGAATTGAGAGACACTTTTGGATACGTGGGGCTTTCCATGTAGGCCCTCTGAATGGCCAGGCTTATTGGGACCAAACAAGCCAAAAAGAACACCAAAGACCTGCCCTTTAAAAAATTACAAAAAAATAGATTCACAGAGAAAATAGATATTAATATGTTATATATAAACCCAATGATAAGAGATCTTACATTAAACATAAATCAAATTAATATTCCCATTATGAGAATAAAGAAATAAGCTTCCAAAAGATAAGAAACACATCTGTAAGTCACTTTACTACCTACCAGTGCGGAGTCCAAAACTCTTTAAAATAATAAATAAAAGCAAGCATTCAGTAGCATAAAGTTTGCAAAGTCAAGCATACAATCCTGAAATTAGTAGACTTGCGAAAAGGAGGAACATGTGATCCATAATAACAAGAAAACACTCAATCTCTCTAAAGAAATAGAGAGACCAGGCACAGTGGCTCATGCCTGTAATCCCAGCACTTTGGGAGGCTGAGGTGGGCAGATCACAAGGTCAGGAGTTCAAGGCCAGCCTGGCCAACATAGTGAAACCCTGTCTCTACTAAAAATACAAAATAAAATAAAATAAAATAAAATAAAATAAAATAAAATAAAATAAAATTAGCTGGGTGTGGTGGCGGTTGCCTGTAGTGCCAGCTACTTGGGAAGCTGAGGCAGGAGAATCGCTTGAACCCGGGAGGCGGAGGTTGAAATGAGCTGAGATCACGTCACTGCACTCCAGCCTGGACAACAGAGGAGACTCTGTCTCAATAAATAAATAAATGAATAAATAATAAAAAAGAAATAGAGAAGTGATGTAGATTATATAATTAGTAAATAAGAACATTAAAACAGATTTTATAAATATACTCAGTATGCTTAAAGACTTATAGGAAAATCAGTGAGAAGAGGAATGAAAATACAAAATGAACAATATTTTGAGTTAAACATCAGTACATAAAATAAAAATTTCACCGGAAAAAACTAACAGCTAATGAAATACTGTAGGAAAAAAAGATTCTTCAACTTGAAGACATAGCAATAGGAACTATCCAAAATGAAGAAGATAGAGGAAGATAAAGACTGAAAATAAATTAACAGAGACTCAGATTTTCTGGGAAAATAGTAATCTAATATAAATTTAATTTGAATTCCAGAAAGAAGAGATAGGTAAAATTATTTGAGGAAATAATAATTTCCAAATTTGATGAAAATTATAAATCAAGGGATGCAAAAAACTCACTAATTTCAAGCAGGATAAAGACAAATTAAAAAATACCAAGGTATATCAAAATCAATTTGCTGAATGAAATAATAAAGAAAAATATTTAAAGCAGCCAGAATACAGCAACAGATTACTATAGAAGAGTAAATATAAGCGTAAGAGTAAATTTCCCATCAGAAACTATGCAAGACAGAAAACAAGGGAGGTGACTCTTTAAAATACTGGGGGAAAAATCCTGTCAATTTAGATATACACAACTAAAATACCTTACAAAAATTAAGGAGAAATAGACTTTTTCTCCACGGAAATTTTACAGAAGAATAGTAGCGAAGAGAATTTGCATCTTTACTGCAAAAAATGTTAAAGCAAATTTCTGTGTCATAAAGAATGTGATACCAGATAGAAATTTGGATCTGTAAAAAAGAAATACAGAACTCCAAAAATAGTTAAAATAAAGTTGGATAGAAAAGGCATTTCTTATTATTGTTATCTGCTCCTACAGATAGATGACTATCAAAAGCAAAAATAGTAGCCATGCATTTTGGGGTTTCAGCATACATAAAAGTAAAATGTATACCCACCGTAACACAAAATGCAAATTAAAACCACATGGTGACAATATTTTGCACCCACTTGAATGGCTAAAGTAAAAAATACTAATTTAACAATCAAGCAAAGATGACAAGCTGTACAGGATTACCTGTATAGGATTATGTGGGTGTGTTCCATAAGACTTACTTCCAACTCCCAAAGATAGCTGTGATAGGCTGTGTGTTACCACTTACTCTTAGAATAACCTTGGGAAATTTGCATACTAAGCCTCTGGTTCCTTGTCAATAGGATAACACAAACTTTCGTGCCTAGCACACCATAAGTACTTAATATGCTTTATCAACTGAGAAAATTTACATTATAAATTCTTGTGAAAATGAATTTATTATTACTTCTTCCCTTATTTTTCTGGCTGCAAAACAAGTCTTACAACTTCTGAGCTGAGTCAAGAATGTATTCTATTAGAGAAGAAGCAAATCTGATTTCTTTGTATTTATTGACATCTTTCAAAAACAATTTTACATATACATACAAACTTGTGAGATTTGAGGTTCATAATAATCAAATACATGTTTTGAGAATCAGAAACATTACTTCAAGGTCAGTTGATTGATTCAACTTTTGAAATCCAGCATTACATTCCACAAAGATTTACAATGGGTTTAGCATTATATTTTAGTATTTATTTATTAAGCAAGAATTGATAATTAACTATTCTAAAAAATCAGGTATATACATAATATTCAGTGTTAACAAAATTTAAAGATACGCATGAGGCTGTAGCTGGTAAAATATAAAATGCAAATGTGAGAATATTTTTGTTTTTTAACATTATTGAGGCACAATTGATATAGAAAAATTGCACATGTTTATGCATTTTGATGAGCTTGAACATATGCATATTTGCTTTGTTTTACTTTGTTTTAAATTTGGTCACGAGGTGTACAATGGACTCTTTATTTTCTGAAGCTTCAGGGAGGAAGCAGCAGTCAGACATTGCGGAGTGAAATGTGCACCTCAACAAAGGAGCAAGGCTCCTTCACAACCAATCCTAACTTTTCACTGCCAAGCGTCAGTCTAATAGATACTCATACGTGGGTATGAGTGCACTGTCTCTTTCTCTGCCAGGTTTTGCATTTGATGGTTTCCAGGAACTGCTAAGAGTGAGATCATCCCTGAAGCAGTGACTGCCAGAGGAAGGTGAGAGACATATGGTGGCCTTACAGGTATTCTTTCCAAATCTATATTAAGAGATTACACAGAAAATGTCTGCATCTAAATATATGACTCATGAAATAAAGTTCATGAACCTTTTATATTTCCTCTTATGACCAATGATTGGGATTTTGTCTGAATATCAATAATGCCAAAATAAATATAGAACTGTTAAGATCTCACTGAATTATCCATTATTATAAGGAAATTATAGTAAAGACATTGTGAGTATAGAGACAAAAAAGTAGAACTTATAGGATTAAAAATGATAGAATTTTACAGTATTTCATGAGACCAAGAGACAGAGCATAAAGAGTTCATGCAGTCTGTGGGGTTGAGCATCTTTCACTTGTGTTCTTGCACTTTACCTATTATTCTCTTAATCCTGCACACATTGCCTTCTTGTTGAAAAAAAGTCATGACAGAGGACAATCAGAAGTTCTATTGTTGAGAAAGTAAATGAGGAAAATGTGAAAGTTAGGTATGTGAGATTAAATGTGGCCAGCATGATATAGTAGAAGCACACACACACACACACACACACAAACAAAACCACCCTACAGTAGAAGGCAAAACTCCTGGTTTCTAACTGTAAATGTACACTTAAAAATGTTGACATTTAGTTTGGGTTGATTTCTCCTACAAAATAGGAATGATATGTAACAACTTTGAAGCTTACATCATAGGGATTTTGTAAATGACAAATCACATGTTTGTAAATCTATTTTGAAAAGATGAGATATGTATTTCTACAGAGAAATCTCAAGTCTTCTGGAAAGTAAATATTTAAAAAAATCTTATAAAATCTGTGCCTTTATTACCTCTTTGTGAATGACTACCCTCCATCTAATCACGTTAGCCAAAAATATGGGAATCCTGCACTAACTTTTAAAATCCAATTTAGTGGTATTTTGACAGCACCCACACTGAGACTCAGAGATCAACATAACGAGTTAGGCAACATTGTCTTCCTTAAAGGTTCTCAAGCTATTCTGGACCTACCAGTTTTTTACATTTTGTATCTTATTCATTGACATGAATGGTAAAACACAAGCTGAACCCATTCCATAAGGTGTTTGTGACTAAAAGTCTAATGAAAAAGAATTTGAACGTGGTCCACTATGAATTTCAGACTTGTTTGATAGGTGATGGGGAGGGGGACAGTGAAAGTTAAGTTGAAGACAGAAATAAGAGGATCTGTAAAATGAGTCATGATGAATAAGTTAGAATTTGTGCTATACTGAGAGGCAAGGCCAGAGATGTCAAAGAATCACGGTCACAGTTATAATGTGATATGTGCTCAACATATTCCTTGCTTGATTGACCTTTTCACTTCTTACAGAAGGCAGAATGTAGACTGAGTAAAACAACAGTGTTCAATGATGCTGGTAAAAAATGACAGTAAAAGATAGAAGCTTTTGTTTAATTGATATGCCCTCACCTTTGATTCTTAAAAGGAAAATTACCAGGTTACATTCAATTTACATGTTTAATTGCCATATGCACTCTTATTGAACCTCTGGGTTTGAGTAAGGTATATTTGAGAATAGTATTTAATGAGTCAGCATACAGGTTATGAAGTATTCAGATTTGAAATATTATCATAAATGTTACACATTTGTACTTACTGGCAAGTGAGGATGAGAATTTAGCAATTGCATTTAAGTATCTTTTATATTTGTTCTTGATTTTATCTCTACTAACATTGCTGTAATTTAGACACTTTTCTCAATTTTTTTTTCAAAACACTTGTAACTGATATAACATTCTTCAATCTTGTCCATTCCCAACCATCCTTAACTCTGCTTCCAGAATTGTCTTTAAAACTTAAAAGTCTGATTAGGTTATTACAGTTCCTTAGTACTTTAATTTCTTCAGTGGCATCCAAAGACAAAGAATAAAACAAAATCTATTTTCAAAAGCCATAAACCTGTCTAGCCATGATTCTTACCTCTCTGTCTCATGACTTAAATCAAATGTGGAACATATGTGTGTGTGTGTATATATATGTATATATGCAAGTGTGTATATATGCATATATGGATATAAATTATACATCTATATCTCTACATATATAGTCATTTTTCAATTTTTTTCTGAACACCTATTGCATTTTTTGTTAGAAGAACTTACATTTCCATGGTCAGAGATGAATAATAAACAGCAGCAGCAAAACAAAACAAAACAATCAGCAATTCATTAAAATAATAAATATGGTAATATGTTCTGAAGAAAATGAAAGAGGATATGAAATAGAGTGACTGAAGTGTGGAGATGGAATAAGCCCTGTTTTCGGTCGGCTGGATCTTCCAGAGGAAGTGATATCTAAACTCAGACTTGAAGTAATTCATCGATACAAATAGCTGGGATAAGCAAAGTCTTAAGAAAAGAGAACAACATGTGGAAAGACCTTCAGAACAGGAAAAAATTTCAGAGTAGCTGGAACATAGTCAGGAGTGGGTGGAGAGAATTGGTTTAAGGTAAAACTGAAAAGTCAGTAGGGGCCAGGTAGTGCATAATAATAACTTTTAGCAAGAAGAGCAATAACAGTGATGATAACGAATATACAATATGCCAAACACTATTTCAAACAAGCACTTACTAGTTTTATCTTAACCATATCTGTGTGTCAAAGGAACTATTATTAACCACTATTTTGCAAGTCAGGACATGGAGCAAAGAGAAAACTAATGGCTTGCCTAAGATCACATAATAAAACTTATAGCAGGTAAATGATAAAATCTGTCACTAACACGGGCAGTCTGACTTTAGAATCTGTAGTTTAATCATCATTCTACACTATATGTAGGAACTTAACAGACTAAATAAGTATTTTAATTTCTTCTAAATGCAATGGGAAGCTAATGCAAAGTAGCAAGCAAGGGAGGTAAGATATAATTTACCCTTCAAAAAGATCCCTCTCGCCTCTATGTAGGAGAGTTTGTGTGTTTGTTTGAGGGGGGTGTGCTTACAAAAATGAAAACAGAAGGGTCGGTTAAAGGACAAGTGGAGTCATTCAGGCAAAAGATGGTCATGATTTGGACTAAATGGTAGTAGGTAAGCTTATGAGAATTTGTGAAATTCATATGTATCTTGAAGGTAAAGATAACAGATTTGTTGATCAATGAGAAGAATAGACTGTGAAATTAGACTATTAAGGGAGATTTAATTTTTGCTCACTGAATGTGTAGATGATAATCCCATTAACTAAGATGGGAAATATCAGGTGGCAGGGGAGTAAGTTGGGAAAAGTAGGAAATAAAGGGTCTTTGCTTGGAAATGTTACATTTGTCATGCCCATTGGATATTCAAATGGAGAGTTTAAGCAGATAATTAAAAATGAATGTTTGGTGCTCAGGGCGAGGTCAGGACTAAATCAATAAATCTGGGCATCATCAGTATATGGATAAAATTCAGGCCAGGCGCGGTGGCTCACGCCCCTAATCCCGGCACTTTGGAAGGCCGAGGTGGGCGGATCACGATTTCGGGAGATCAAGACCATCCTGGCGAACACGGTGAAACCCCCTCTCTACTAAAAATACAAAAAATTAGCCAGGCGTGGTGGCGGGCGCCTGTAGTCCCAGCTGATCGGAAGCTGAGGCAGGAGAATGGTGTGAACCCTGGAGGCGGAGCTTGCAGTGAATCGAGATCGTGCCGCTGCACTCCAGCCTGGGCGACTGAGCGAGACTCCGTCTCAAACAAACAAACAAACAAACAAAATTTAAAGC
>NW_016805059.1:155622-157021 GCF_001698545.2 Rhinopithecus bieti
AAAATATTTCTTGATCTCTTTGTTTAGCTCACTATTTTATTAAGAATTTTCTAAATAAAATGTTCTCATTTTACAAGTTTCTCAAAACAGAAGGGTAGAATTTTAAAAGCTTATATAAGAGGGCTTTGTTAATGTTTTGATTAAGGGAGGAAAGAGGGAAGAAATAAAAAAAAGAAAAAAGAGGGTAAGAAAGAAAGGAAACTGAAGAAAGGATTTAGGGAAGATCAATGAAAAAAACATATTTAACATCTACTTCTTGCTATACGGTTAGATTCCCACGTCCTCCAACTTTTCCTCCCTTTTTTCTTTCAGATTATGGTCATAATGGTATTTTAAACCAAACAACATTAATAATAATAACAAAGTTTTACCTGGAAACAGAAATAGAAAACACCATAAAAAAGCATTGTCCTGCAGCCACACAGTTCAATCCTATGAAGGTATTCAAATTAAATTTAAAACCTTTTTAAATCAAATTATAGAACAAACTACTCTTTTAAAAACAGATTGGGCCAGGCCTGGTGACTAATGCCTGCAATCCCAGCACTTTGGGAGTCCGAGGCTGGTAGATCACAGCTCACGAGATTGAGACCCATCCTGGCCAACACGGTGAAACCTCATCTCTACTAAAATATAAAAAATTAGCAGAGCGTGGTGGCACGTGCCTGTAGTCCCAGCTACTCAGGAGGCTGAGGCAAGGGAATTGCTTGAACTCAGAAGGTGGAGGTTGCAGTGAGCCGAGATCGCGCCACTGCACTCCAGCCTGGCGACAGAGCAAGACTCTGTCTCAAAAAAACAAACAACAACAACAACAAAACAAAAAACAAAAAACAAACAAAAACAATTAAAAAAAAACAGATTATAGGTAGCCACATGCCCAGCAGCGGTGACAATGTGGCATATACTTGCAGTGAAGTGCAACTGTGCTGGGGAAGGAAAATTGTATTTTCATATATTGTTTCTAAGAAGAACATTATTTTCTTTTGGCCCAAAACCCTGAAGGCAGGAAGGGAAACGAAGTGAACTGCATGCCGAGATGAAGTATGAGTGGGAAGTTGCAGACAAATAAAAATCAAGGTGAACTCCCCCTTTCCACTCTCCCTCCCCACACACATTTTCTATATGGTTACTAAAATCATAACATGTTTGGCACACTGATTAGCATGTGGTAGCACTCAGTGAATGTTAGATATCATACTAAATGGATTGAAATTGATGGAGTTGAGGCAACACCCTTGAAGAGATACATAAATGTGGGAAGCTGAACAATAGTCTCCAAAACATCCACATCCTAATCCCTGTTATCTGGCAAGGGGAAATTAAGGTTCCACATGGAATTATAGTTGCTAATCTGCTTTATTTATTTATTTATTTATTTATTTATTTATTTATTTATTTT
>NW_016805059.1:157840-171883 GCF_001698545.2 Rhinopithecus bieti
TGGGACCCTCCCGGCCAGGTGTGGGATATATTCTCCTGGTGTGCCCGTTTGCTTAAAGCGCAGTATTGGGGTGGGAGTTACCCGATTTTCCAGGTGTTGTGTGTCTCAGTTCCCCTGGCTAGGAAAAGGGATTCCCTTCCCCCTTGCGCTTCCCAGGTGAGGTGATGCCTCGCCCTGCTTCAGCTCTCGCTGGTCCGGCTGCAGCAGCTGACCAGCACCGATTGTCCAGCACTCCCCAGTGAGATGACCCCAATACCTCAGTTGAAAATGCAGAAATCACCTGTCTTCTGTGTCGCTCGCACTGGGAGTTGGAGCTGCTTTTTTTTTTCAATGAAGAGAATATCTTATATCATCCACGTAGGCCCAATGTAATCACAAGGGTTCTTAAAAGTGGAAGAGCGAAGCAGAAGAGAAGGTCAAGGTGATGTGATGTGAAAAAGACTTAATGCACTTTTACTTACTTGGAAGTTGGAGAAAATCGCTAGGAGTTGAGGAATGAGAGCCTGATCTGGAAGCAGGAAAAGGCCAGTGAATGGATGGATTCTCTTATAGAGACTCCAAAAAGCAATAGAGCCCTGCTGAAACCCTATTTGCAGCCCGTTAGGACCTGTACCAGACTTTTGACCTACAGAACTATAGGGTAACACACTCCATGTGAATATAAGCCACTGACTCTGTGTTAAATTGTCACAACAATAAAAAACTAATATAATGAGTAAGCCAACTTACAGGTATCTGCAGAAATAATTTTGCTAGTGATGTTTAGGAAAAGTGCAAACAGATCTCAGAAGAGATTGTGAAGATCTCATTTAATGTTTTACATTCTTAAAGATAGGGTAAAACAAAAAAAATCATATATGTTCAATGTATTGTAAGATTTAAAACAAAATTGGCATTTAAGTTAGTTTCAATCTGTCATTAGCTCCTGTTTTTTCCCCTCCTCCCACTATTTCTGACATTGCTACTGCCACCACCACAACATATGCATATACAGTATGCACTCACACACACAGACACACTCACACTTACAACTTTCCAATTGTATATCCATTAGGCGCTTTTAAAAGTTTTACACATTTGACTATACTTTGACATATTGTGTCCCCAATTGGTGGGTTTATGGTCTCGCTGGCTTCAGAAGTGAAGCTGCAGACCTTTGGGGTGAGTGTTACAGTTCATAAAGGCAGCGTGGACCCAAAGAGTGAGCAGCAGCAAGATTTATTGTGAAGAGCGAAAGAACAAACCTTCCACAGTTTGGAAGGGGTCCTGAGCGGGTTGCCACTGCTGGCTTGGGCAACTTGCTTTTATTCCCTTATCTGACCCCAGCCACATGCCGCTAATTGGTCCATTTTACAGAGAGCTGATTGGTCCATTTTGACAGGGTGCTGATTGGTGCATTTACAAACCTTTAGCTAGACACAGACTGCTGGTTGGTGCATTTACAATCCTTTAGCTAGACAGAAAAGTTCTCCAAGTTCCCACTAGATTAGCTAGACACAGAGCGCTGATTGGTGCACTTACAAACCTTTAGCTAGACACAGAGTGCTGATCGATGCATTTACAATCTTTAGCTAGACAGAAGAGTTCTCCAAGTACCCACCCATCCCAGAAGCCCAGCTGGCATCACCTCTCACTGGCACCTGCTGCAGTACTTTTTGGCACCTAGCCTGGGCACTCTGGCCACCCAGAGGGACCTCGTCCCAGACAACCAAGAGGAAAAGAGGGGAAGTGAGAAAGAGACAGAGACTCATCATCCTGCCTGCACCCACCCAGAACCCATGCTGGCCCACTAGCTCTGCCCTCAGCCCCGGCTCCCGCCTGTGCCTCTCCCTCCACACCTCCCTGCAAGCAGAGAGAGCTGGCTCTGAACTCCGGCGAGCTCCAGAGAGGGGCCCCCACAGCGCAGTGGCAGGCTGAAGGGCTCCTCAAGTGCGGCCAGAGTGGATGCCGAGGCCGGGGAGGCGCTGAGAGCAAGCGAGGGCTGCTAGCACGTTGTCATCTCTCAATATCACATTAGAAATTCTTTATTTCTTGAAATTCTCTCTTTCCTATCCAAAATATCATTTAAAAAAAGTCTTCCTCTTTCACCTTTCCATTTTAGCTTCTTTCTTCCTTGCAATTTTTTTTTTTTTGAGATGGAGTTTCACTCTTGTTGTCCAGGCTGGAGTGCAATGGCACAATCTTGGCTCACTGCAACCTCTGCCTCCCAGGTTCGAGTGATTCTCCTGCCTCAGCCTCCTGAGTAGCTGGGATTACAGGTGCCAACCACCACGCCCGGCCAATTTTTTGTTTTTTTAGTAGAGACGGGGTTTCACTGTGTTAGGCAGGCTGGTCTCGAACGTTAGACCTCAGGTTATCCACCTGCCTTGGCCTCCCAAAGTGCTGGATTTACAGGCATGCCTAGCAAAGAACAAAGACTCTCACAGAAATTTAAGTACTATGGGCAGGGAATGCTTTAAATAAATAGAAAGAAACATGGGAGGCAGAGAATCATGGGAATTCTAGAGTAGCAAATGTGAGCATCTAGATCCTTCAAACAGAAAGATCTGGACCCTCGGAGGAGGAGTTTATGGGCCTTCATTTTAAGGTCCTCTGTTAAAAAGGCAGATGCTCTCAGTCTCTAATTCTAATTCTTTTAGTGTGTCCTCTAACTTCTTGCATAACCACTTTTTTGACTCTACTTTTCCATTGCCCAGCTTTTGATTACATTTAAGTCTAAGATGCTCTGGTCATAATCCCAATCATAACTTCTTATTAATATGAGACGTATTTTATTTACCATCTACTTTATGCCAGTCACAAGAAGCTGGGATGAAATGATTAACAAGATAAAATCATCTCAAGCCTCTTGACACTTATTTTTTGAAAGGATGGTTCCAAAATAAAAACTTAATACACCTATTTAATGGTGGAGCTTTTCGAGCAGGTGGGTTGATAATAGTGCCATTTACTGAGTCTCATTTTTGGCATATTAACTTGGAAGTGCCTATTTGACATGCAAGGGGAAATGTTAAATAGGCAGTTGGCTACATGGATGCCAGCTGACTGATATCTCCGTATTTCCCAATTTAAATTTATAAGCAAAAGCTTTTTTCTTTTAAATCTACTGAAAAATCCTCTTATCAATTTATATCCTAGCTTCCTTTGGGTCAGATCCACGATCACGTGTCACTTGTTGATTTTACTTCTTGATTTTACTCCACAGGAACTAATATTTCCTTTACAGGCAGATACATCTGGGTTCAAATACTGTTGCCTTTAGGAATTTAAATGTATTGTAGGTCTCTAAGTTCAGTTTTTCCACCTTTAAAGATGTCTAGTAATACCCACCTGCAGAGATTTTGTGGGAATTAAATGAAGTAGGTATACAGAACTGCCTAACTTGAATAATAGAATTTCATTCATATTAATTAAGTGATTAATTTGATCATACACGTTACCATTTTAACCTTGTAATCTTTACCACTACAATGAAAATACCTTGCTCTAGCTGTCAGATATTTGGCCTTGATTAATTAGAATGTGTATGAATTTGGGGAGTTAACGGGGTTTCCTGAAATTCTAATTGAACAATATATCAGACACAGAAGAAATAGTTCACAAATATAATTTTAAGGTAATTATAGGTACTAGATACAGTCTTTGGTCAGGCCACCATTCTCTTTAGATGCCTAATGGATGATTATATTATTATTGGCTCATCTGACCTTTTCTCCTTTCTAAGGAGCATCTCAGTTTTATTTTGTGGATTTATGTTTTCCCCTTTGAACATATCTTCATGACACTGTAATCCAGTCGTCATATCCCGTAAGCTAGGCAACTTGACTCCTCCTCTATGGAATATCAATTTTAAACAGGGGAATAATAGACTAAAAAAGATTGATGTTTATCTATACCGGAAGTTGCATGCTAACTAGACTCTTCTTGCTAGAAAACCTTGCTCGTAGTTTTTACTTTCTAGTCCTGGGGTGTGAGTCTCTGTCTCTGTGCATTTCCAAATCTGATGCATTAGTATGCCCTGTTGACCTGTGAGTTCCCAAATTGCTCCCGGTAAGTTTGTTTTCATATAAATTAGTTAGAATGGGATCTCTAGCTTGCAAAGAAAGAGTCTCAACTGATATAAAATGTTATTGTAAACATCATCTTAATTGTGTCAGTCCCTTTGAGACATGAGGCTTGACTGAATGCAGGTAGGCTTCCTTGGTGCTGAAAGTTGAGGCAGATGTTTCTTATCTGAGGGATGCCAGAATTCAAGGGGTTGAGAAAGCAAAATCTATGCAGAAAAGGCAAAGGAATACAGGAAAGAATTTTAGAGAGTCATAAAATTAAATTTGGCCACAAATGGATGTCAAAGCCAGAATTATGGTGGTGGAAATTTGAGTCCAAGAAGAGCTCAAATCAGTCCAGGACAACGGAGCAGGCATGAAGAGGAAGGAGAGTGGAAATGGGAATCCTGGAATTGAGATGAAAGGTTTTGCTGAGCTTCCCTCCTATGGCCTATGATCTGGGTAGAGAAGAGGGCTCGGATAGCTATGCCTCTCTTAAAGTCTTCAGACAAACAGTATCTGCTAAGAGGTGAAAAACTAGAACTTTCTTTCATCCAAGTTTGTCTATATAGATCTTTCCTCACACCTTTATTCTCACAGGTTCCTTGCTGGAGGACAGTTTGGGCTTATTTCTCTTTATTATGACAATGTTTTATTTCATCTGTTTCAAGGTATATATTTTGAGTTTTTATGCACGTTTGACTTTATTTTAATTGGTGTTACAATACATTTTCTTACCATAACCCCAGTTACCAATGGAACTTCCCGTGTCACTTGCATTACTTCTATCTTTAGCTATAATGGTTTGGGCCAAAATAATATTTTCCTTTTTAATACTACAAAATGTCCTTCACTACTTTTGTAATGCCCGTAGACTATAATAAAAGGGTGCTCTAATATACAACATAATGTTTGCTCAGTGTCAAACATGCTCTCAGTTAAATTTAGAAATTTTTATTTAGCTTTCCCACAAGGCCCCCCTCCACCCCATGCCCAGTGTTGTTTTTTTATTCATTTACAAATCTGGGCATTGGTAGACCTTCTCTATCATGCAGGCAGTGTGAAAATTCCTAGCAAAGTTTAAGTTTATTTTTTTTGGGTGGGGGGTGGGGAAATTTCAAAATAAAGATGAGCCTTTCTCAGAATTTCTAGATAGGTTGGTATTAAGAACATACTTTATAATATTTTCTTCTGTACAATATAGGACTTTAAAACTTAACAGATGGCACCAGAAACCTTTCCCTTCATACTTAGCAAGGGGATTTTTCCAAGTTCTTCCTCACATTCTGAGGCAGAAAATGAAACAGCAGGTTAGTGACAATAATGCATTTCTAAACACTGTGCATCTACGTGTGATTTAACTACAAATGTGTATCTTTGGCATGAAATCACTTCCTCTGAATACAATAAAACCTAGCAAAATCCCACTTTTAATGTAACTGTATGCATGGATTTTTGAATGCCATTCTTTCAAATAAGGAGTACGTAAATACAAACTGATGTGAGAATCTTTAAAAATTCATGTTAGCTTCTGCAAACCATATAGAGCTTTCTACAGGCTGACACAATTTTAGGGTAATATACAAGTAAATTTAAGCTATTTGGTGCTTATAGAGATTATATCAGAGGACATCTGCAGAATGTCAGCGTTTTTGAAAGAGGTAGGATATGAATGGTATTTAGAAAGAAAAGCTTGGTAAAGATCTTTTGTACTATTGTATAGAATTGTTTCAGAGAAATATTATCTTTTGTTTGCTATTAAGTTTTGTCAGATCTGAATCCAGAAAGCATATTGATTTGTTGTCAGTAAGTTGCATATGCTGGATGGATCTGTTTATAGAACTATTGTAGGAAGCTGATTTCATTCTGCCTGTGTGGGGCAGATAGCAGAAGAAAAAAAGCTCCGATTTACCTCCACTCTACCCTTGACAAGTAATTTCTTCATCCATTTTGGATTTGATTCATAAATAAAGGATAGAGGAAGCCATCTCATAAATCTAACGATCCGCTTGAACTATTTTGTTGTGACATACTCTGCAAATTATTTTCTTTCTTCACTTTCACTGCTAATGCTTAATGGATAGGATGTGTTCTTCGGTCTGTCTCAAGATATGAGATACTAGTCATGTTTAATTTATTAGCAGCTAATTTTACTCCCTTTACTCCAAATTTGATTATCTAAAGAATCAGAATGGAAGCTGACATATGGTGTCTCTGCAGTACTGGTTGAACATCTGCAATTTATGCATTATTTTAAATTTATCAAGTAAATTGCTTACATAAGTAAGCCAATGTTTTATCTTTATTCAATTAGGTTGAGTTGAATCTATGCTTTTATTCTAAGATGTACAGTGTGCTCTGTTATACAAAAAACAAGAAGCACTAGGGGGCAAAAAAAAAAAAAGTTTGCTTGAGTTTTGAACTCAGATGTAAATACTTAAAAGGGAAGCTGTTGTTCTTTGGAAGGGAAGACATGTTTCAGTGGAGAGAAAAATGAGGAGGAAGAAATTTAGAGCTGTAACTCTGGCCTTATGGAAGTATGTACCTACAAGGAGAGCAGCAAAAATGTTCTCTGTCTCCTTCTTCTCCTCCTCTTCCTCCTTCTCCTCCTCCTCTTCCTCCTTCTCCAGAGAAGAAGGAAGGTTTCCTTGAGCATTTTACCAGGTGATCAATCATGTGTGCATAAGTATGTCTATTTAATTCAGGAATTGGATTAGGTATGAACCACAAGAAAAATTTGCCTGGAATTGTATGACTTCCCTTATTTCATTCATGGTGAATTTCTCCAGGGATCCTGGGTCTTCATTTAACATTAAGTGTCTAAACTTCTCCTTTGTAAAGATGCATCCAAACCTGATTGATTGCACATATTAACTGTCTGAAATTCTTTCTGTTGTGTGCATTTCTAAAAGTCTTTTTCTCATCAAGGTTTTCCTACGACTTTCTTTTACAAATACCATAAATTCTTATAGGTAATATACTCAAATAAAATCCCAAACTGTGGTGCTCATGTTTCAGAGTCTTTGGGCTTCAAAATATCCATTTAAAAACTGACAGCACCATTATCCCAGTTCTTCTGTGTTATATCCCATGGAACATCTTTTATTGTATCTACTTGACTACCCCCTTGTAGGTAATAAGCATTGAAGCTTTTCTTTTTGTCAAATAGATATCAAATTTGCTATGTTTTCCTTTGGGTTTTATAAACTTTCAGATTTACTTCTTATCAACACGGAGTGCCAACCTATGGACCAGACACTGTTCTAGGCACCAGAAATATAGCTGTGAACAAAATATTCACTCTTTAAGCTTATATGTGTGCATCAGGTGGGACAGGGAAGGGCAGACATTACTAAGTCAATGAATAAAAGAACAAAGTGATTTCTAACAGTGATAAGTGCCAAGAAAGAAACCTGGGCAATTTTCAGAGTGTGACAGGATTGGATAGTTAAGGAAGGCTCATTGGAGGAGGTGTTATGTGACGTAAGACATCACTATTACCAAAAAGCTGAGGATGTGAAAATCTGTGGAAGGACATTCATCCAGAATGAGGGGTAACTGCAAGAATCTGTAGAAGAAATAAATTCTTTGTGTCTGAGGAATGTTAAGAAAGTCAACTGAATGATGTATAGGAAACAAATGACCCAGTGGCAAGAAGAAGGTTGTAGGACACATTCAGGTCAGATCATATTGGTCTTGTAGGCGCTACATGATTTCGTTTAAGGAGCCATCTCTGATTCTAGGTGTGCTGGGATTCTATTGGTTGGTATAAGCCAGGGAGTGACAGGATCAGATCACTCATTCAGGCTTCTCTGTGCAGGATGAATATGAATAAGGAAGCTTTACTCAATGAGTTCCTAAGTGCAAGCAAAGAAATCAACTTTGGCTCGTTTAAGCAGAAAGTTATATTTTTTGGTCAGTATATTGATTAACTCAGAGAATTGCCAGCAAGGCTGGAGAAACAGACAGAAACACAGTGAGAATTACATCACCCAGCTGGTAGACCAGGCTGCAGCTGAGGTCTCACCCAGTTCGCACACCTAGAAGCCCTGCAGTATTCTGTCTCTGGGTATTGACTTCTCCCCAGAGATGTTCTAGTCTGTCTACTTCTATGGGTCACTAGCTTTGGACTCAAGGTCCTGGGAGTTGTCTTTGGTTTCTGAAGTTCTATAAGAATAAAAGCTATGGAAATGTGCATCCTGTAATTTCAGCTCCTAGAGCAGGAAGCAAGTTTTCATGGTGCATGCTATAAATGTAAGAAAGGTTTCATAAGCTACACAAAGAATAAGGTGACATATATCCACTATAGCAGCTTGTGCAGTGGTTAAGTGGAGTAACCATTTGACTTGGAATAGCCTGGTGGTAGTAGTGAGAGAGATCTTGAGAGATTCAAAATTATCTGAAGGTAGAGTCAGTCGAGATTTCTTTTGCCTGGAAAAGGAGGATGGAAAGAGAAAGGAAGATATGAGAGTAATTCTTATGTTTGGGAATTGAGAGCCAGGGTGGATGGTGGGAACATTGAGAATGGCGAGATGAGGTAGAAGGTGGGCGTGTGTTTGGCCACATAATCAATGCTCCTTTGGTTATGTTATATTTTATATAGCCATTAGACATTTAAGTGGTGATGCCAAGTTCAATTAATTCTAAAATTTAAGGGCAAAGTCAAGGGTAGAGATATAAATATGGCTTCAGAAGCATCTTGTCCCTTTTTCCAATAAGACATTACATTTATTGCTTCCATTTGAGACATTTAAGAATTTGCTTTAATGGTATCAATTATCTTCATACTTAATAACTTAAAATAGCTATACTAAATAGTATGCAATATAAAGTAGAAGCTCATCTACTGAGCTTTCATGGCACCCTGTAGTATTTTTTCTTTTTTTTCAATTGCTTTATTTATTTACTTCAAATGGATTATTTAATGGGTAAAATATATGTATTTATCATGTACAACATTATGTTTTGAAGTTCATATACATTGTGGAATGGTTATATCATGCTAATTAACAAATGCATTACTTCACCTGCTTGTCATTTTTGTAGTGAGAGCACATATTAGCTACTCTCTTACCATTTTTCAGACATATTCATATTCATATGTTATTTTTCATTGCTTCCTAGCACATAGATAATTGTTCCTGTGATTAGACCAGCTTTGTCACTGGCTGTCCCATAAGCCTGATTCCAAGTTTTGTTGTTATTATTTCCCCAAACTGGAAACATTATAGCAGAATGTTTAAGAGAATTTTGGAGTATGACAGACCGGAGGTGGCTCCCGGACAATACCAGTTATTGACTGTATAATCTAGGGATTCATTAAACCTTTCTAGTCCTCATTTGTCAAATGAAGATAATAATACCTTTTCCATGGGGATGTGGCGAGAATTAAATGAGAGAATGTTTGTAAACAGTAGGCACACACTGAGGTACTCAGAACATGGTAACTATTATTGCTAGCCATTCCCTTACCTTTCCAAATACAAAAAAAAAAAAAAAAAAATCATCCTTCAAGCAAAAATTTATCCTTCAAGTCCAAACTCATGAAGCTCCTTGAAGTCTTCCTCAGCTGGTCAAGGCTGTAATTGAAAGCAACAGCAGTCCCTCCAAAGGTTTGTTGAAAGAATGACAAAAGTTTGTAAATATCCAAAAACAAAATGCAAAGAACAGTCAGCCCTCTGAGGCTGAGGCTGGAAGTCCAATCTAAGAGGATCCCCTTGCCTTATCATAGGACTGTGAAGTCTTGGAGTCTTTTATCTCTTCTTCTCTCTGTGCATCTATGCCACCCGACTAGATAGATGCCATCTAATTTCTCTGTGCTCGCCTAGTTTCTCTGCTTACAAAAGACTTCTGTGCTTACAAAAGACTTCTCTGCTTCCCTTAATTTCCTGTTGCATATGCTTCTGGCTTGTTCTGATTTATTTCCACTATAGCGCCATGTGAGTTTATAGGTCACATGAACTGTGACTCTTAATTTACTTGTCTGTGACCTTCATTTAAATTTTCCAGAGACAAAACGTTTGGCTTAAAGCATTTATGATTCCTTTTGGGTCAGATGTTCAGCTGTAGCCTGGGTGCAAGATGAGGCTGCGTGTATTAGGCTTATACCATTATCGAAGTTGTACACAGAACAATTTAAGCTAGAGTGGTTTTTGGGTGCAGAAGGTAAAATAATTTGTTGTCAGGGGTAATTTGTTTATAAAGAGTAGAAGGCCACAAACTAGCTTGAGTAATAAGAGATTTAACCAAAAGAATCCACGGAGAACATAAAAATGTACGACATAAAAATACAGCTGGGTCACACAGGAATTGGAAAATTGTCAGGAAAATTGCCTCTCTCTGTCTTAACCTGACTTTGCAGATCTCTGTTTTTCTCTCTGCAGACTGGATGTGTTTACACATTTAATACTATTAATTGCTTGTTCAACATAGGCAAACAACTTGTCCAGGCACAGTTCTAGTTTTTCTCTGCTTATTCATGGAAGAAAATCTTTATAATTTTGCTTTCCTTGATTCTGTCTCCATTGATTTAGTTAGTTGTAACATTGCAGTGTCCAGGGCTTAGTCCTTCCATCTGTTTTTTTTTTTTTCTTCCCTTTATACTAATTCCATTAGTGATCTCATCCAGTCTCATGGCTATAAATTCTATGTATATGCTGACAACTGCAAATTTGTATCTCTAGCCTGGTCCCCTCCCCTGAACTCCAGACCCATATATCCAGCTACCTGCTTAGTATCTCTGCTTGCATTTATAATTGGCAGCTCAAACTTAACATGTCCAAAATATGACCCCTGATTTCACCTCCCTTTCTAAACTTGTTCTTATCACAGCCTGGCTCCTTTCAGTTGATAGTAACTTTTATTTTTCCAGTGACTGAGGCCCAAACCCTTGATGTTATCTTTGACTCCTTCCTTTGTCTCATACCTCATCTGAAGTCAGCAATTCCTGTAGGCTCTACCTTTAAAATACATCCACGATCCAACTACTCCTCATCGCCTCCATCACTACCAGGTCACTATCACTTTTGACTTGAATAATTGCACTAAATGTCTAACTAGTTTCCCAACAGTCTATTCTCAATAGATTTTCCATAGTGATCCTTGTAACAAATAATTGCGACTGTCGACTCCTCTGCTCAAAACCCAACTTTGGCATCCCTTCTCATGAAGAGTAGAAGCCAGTGGTCTTATAATCCCTGCTAAAGCCCACAAGCTCTATCCCTCGCCCTTTCACTTCCAACTTTATTTATTACTATCACCCTGGTTCATTCTTCTCTTACTGCACGGATTTCTGTGTTGGTTCTTTAGCCAGCTAGACCAGACCATGCCTCGGGGCATTGTCACTTACTTTTTCTTCTGCCTGAAAATTCCTTTCCTAAGATATTTATGTGCTTCTCTTCCTCAACTCCTTTAAATTTTACTTAAATATTACCTTTTTCGGTGAGGCTTTCCCTTACCGTCTTAGTTAAACTTGTAAGCTCTCCACCTTGCTCTTCCTGTTCTTGTTCTCTGTTTTAATCCATAGCATTTATCTCAGTCTGAAATGCTACCTGTCTTATGATTGATTCATTCGCTCCCTCCAGAAGAAAGTGAAGTCCAAGATTTCTGATTGTTCCATTCATTACAGTGCCCTCAGTATCTAGAAAAGTACCTGGTCATTAGCAGCAGTCAAAAATATATACTGAAGAGTGCATTGATGAACGAGCAAGGAAATAGCAAGTTGTCATGATTTTGTTTGGTTGCTATGTAGAGTATCCATGGAGGAGGGATCATCTTTCTTATATAACTAGAATTCGAAAAGCATTTCACATTTTCTATCTCATGTAACCTACTCTATGTGGTACATGATATTCTCCCCATTTACCAGTGAGGACACAAATACAAAGAGCGAAAACAACATGACTGAACTAGAGCTGTCATTTCAACCAAGTTATGTCTCTTCCCATCACTGGTGCTCCTTCTATTAAGACATGCTGCAGAATTATAATTTCTATCCTCCTCCCTACACATAACATTTGTTTCTCAAGTGATAGTGAGCACCTTCCCTTCTCTTTTCATTGCAGAAACAGCATTGGGAAAAGACTTATAGTTTTGCTTCCTTTTTTTTTTGGCACATAATGTGAAGAAATATATTTTCACAAAAGATAGTGGACTTTGGAGTAAAGCTTTCGATTACCGGAGCTATTGCATTCCACCTCTGACAGTCATTAGTGGCCCTTTGCCCTTCTTTCCAAATAGTTCTCATCAGGCCCTTCTGACTTCTGTTCTCCACAGCCTTCCTCCCTTCCCAGCTGAGCCATTTTCTGCTTAAAAGCCCAATCCATTCTTAGGTTCTTGCATCATGAAGGCAATATTTCCCCCTAACGTTTCTGAGAATGGTAGTTGCAGGTTTTCTGAAAATTTCTTCTGTTCCCCACATTGTCTCTCCTTCCTACAAAATTATTCCTTTTTTTCTCTCTTTGGTTTCTATCTCTAATCTTACAAAAGTTTTCTCTGTTCTTGTTTGCTTGTTCATTCATATTACAGAGTAAAAGGAAGCATTGCGTACCTGAATAGGGCTTAAGTATTAAGGCATATCAATGAGTAAACCCACTTCCAAGTGTGAATATGTGGTTTTCTCTTGGTCTCTCCATCGAAGTCTCTGGTTTAGTTGTTGCAATTTGCAAGCTGAAAGTTCTGAGGAGGCCAGAAATCTCATTACTCTGTCTGTAGACTTCTCTAGTTTGTGGTACAGTACATCAGCTCTCCTTGATGTGTGTCTCCAGGTCTGCAGGACTAATTACTTCATGCACAGAGAGGGCTGTGGAATTAACCAGTCCTCTGCTTTCTGCTTCCCTGCTATCCCACAGACACCCATTTCACCTGCTTCAAAAGTACATACCTCCAATTCCTGAGTCCTTCTGAGATTCTGTGGCCCAAACATAATAAATTAACTCTTGCAGTTTTCTCCCCAGACAGGCAGGTAGATGAGAACTTTCTGCATCCTTGTGAGTCATTTACCACCCAGAGCAACATGACAAATAGTGTTTAGGTGTCCAGGCTCTGGGGATAAACTGCCTTGGTTCAAATCTTTACTGCCACCTATGAAGTAAATGATCTTGGATAACTTCTTCAGCCTTTCAATGCCTTCCTCACCAGTCAATTGTCGATAATAATATTGCCTGACTCACAGGACTAGTACAACAATTAAAGTACTTACAAAAATATCCAGCAGGTAAATAGGTGCTAGATAAATGTTTGGATTTATTAGATACTTGTAGGCTTTCCAAAATTTGCTGATATAAATCAGTTACTGTTGTCCTCTCTCCTATTCTTTTGTCTTTGTGGATTTAAAGAGTTGTTCCTCTTCACTTCTTGTCAATTTAGTAATGTTTTGGGAGGGTGTTGAGTGAAATTCACATCTTTAAAACCTTATAATCACCTCTAGCTCAGTAATGAAACTCCCTCAAATTGAGTCCTCTCCTTATGTATCACTATGGCAACTGAATACCCATTTTGGTAATCTGCCTGGTACTCGAGTGCCACTAGAAGATGGCTTCCCTTCCATTCACCTTCCTAGGGTCCAGGGTCCTGCTACTGGCCTCCAGCCGGAAATCTGCTTAGATTTCTGTAAATCTCGTATGCCTGGAGTAACATTCACCATGCCCAATTCAAATATACATTATTACTTTTGTATGTTGGAATTTTCCATAGCTGTTGCTTCCCCTTGGCAATTCTAGTCACTATGTTCTTGTTGACTGGGACCAAATTTCTTTTTTTTTTTTTTTCCATCTTTGGATCCTCCCCAGATTTTAAGTGGACCATACACAGGTGGACTCAACTTCCTTTTTGTTTTTTTTTTCTTTCTTTTGATTTCCAAATTCTCCCAGCCATGGATGGTGGCTCACATCTGTAATCCCAGCAATTTGGGAGGTTGAGGTGGGAGGATTGTTTGAGCCCAGGAGTCTGAGATCAGCCTGGGCAGCATAGCTAGGCCTCATTTCCACAAAAAAAAAAA
>NW_016805059.1:172139-177372 GCF_001698545.2 Rhinopithecus bieti
AAAAAAAAAAAAAAAAAAAAGAGAGAAAAAAAATTTGAGTCAGATTCTCACTTCTCATTTTAACTTTTATCTTTTTTCTCTAATTCCTTTCCTTCTGTGAAAGTTGAAATTGTATTTTAATAAAACTTTTAATCCTATGAATTGATAGCAATAAGATGACAGATGTATTTATATTAAATCCACTGGAAATAAGTTTGAGTGGCTATATATGTGTGAAATGATAATCAATGCATTATTGTTTGGGGAGATATGATTGTCTTTCCCATTACTAGAATATGAGGCATTTTACATTTTTTATTGTACATTAACAGAACATTCCAATTTCACCCAAGTTGCACATTAAACTTCCTGTTCCAAAAACAGAAACAGTAATATGTTTTTATTCATAGTTTACTATAGTGAAAATGTCATTTTCATAACCACTTTCCTATGCCACTATTGTCATTACTATCAAATTAAGAAATATAAATATTTATTTAGAAATTGCTTGAATATGAAGGGTTTAAGTTTATACTATATTTACTCTTTCCTCTCACAAGCTTTCGGGAGAAATAGTCATTTTGAAGTGGATGGAAATGACCTCAAGATTACAGAGCTCATTTAAAATATTTAGTAATATAAGCTGCTGTGTGCTGGAGACCAGAAATTATCTTTACAGAAGCCAAACGCACTGTAAACAGTGGAATTGAGACTACTAGGCCTGGAGTGGGAAATGTCCCTTGCTAAATTGTCAACTGCTAGTTAAAATAAACTGCATTTTTTTCCTTCATATGACTTCTTTTTTTTTGTTGAGATGGAGTCTTGCCCTGTTACCTAAGCTAGAGTGTAGTGGTGTGACCTCAGCTCACTGCAACCTCCACTTTGTAGGTCAAGTCATCCTTGAGCCCCAGCCTCCCGAGTAGCTGGGACTATAGGTGTGTGCCACTACAACTGGTTAATTTTTGTATTTTTAGTAGAGATGTTTAGTAGAACATGTTTCACCATGTTGGCCAGGCTGGTCTTGAACTCCTGATCTCGTGATCTGCCCGCCTCAGCCTCCCAAAGTGCTGGGATTACTGCTGTGAGCCACCATGCCCGGCTTACACTGCGTTTTTATTTGCTTGTTCATTTTTGGTTACAAGTGTGTATACTACTGTGCTAGGTTTATTCTCTTGGTGAGGGAACAGGTGTCATAATCACCGTACAGGGATTAGCAGAATTTCCCTTATAGAGCTCTAATAAAGCAGAAATCAACTTCTAGGAACACATCTAATGGAAAGAAGGAGGGAAGCAGGGAAAGAAGATAGAAAGGAAAGAAAGGAGGAAGGAAGAAAGGAAGGAAGGATTGGGAAATTTTCTTGAACTAGTTCCCATTCCAATATTCCTTGCCTCCAGTACTGATTCACTGTTGAGTAGACAGTTTGCTAACGTCATGCATACTCATTTGGACTACAGTGTTAAAAAGATTCCCATGTAAATACAGACAATCATGTAGGAAGTCAAATAGGAAAGTATTGCTTCTAATTTGAGTTTAGGCCCATTATTGGCTTTGTAAATGCTCAGTCAAAAAATTACTGTGTACAGCTGTGTGGAGACTTAACATTTTATAATACTTTTAATGTAAAAATAGATATACTGCAATGAAGATAGGAATTCATCATGTTTTAATTTTATTATCTGACTGATATTGGAGAGGCATGGTTATCTTTGTGAATTCACGTATCACACTCCATTGTATTACAACTCAATAAGTCCATAATTTTATTGTTATACTAGTATTTTTTGTAAAAATTAAAAGGTCAAAACTAGATAATTCAAATATTCATATTATTTCCCCTATATATTTTTGTTTGCTTGTTTAGAAACTTAACTTTTCAATTCTAGAGAAACAAATGACTTATTTAAAAAATAATTATTTGCAAGCCATTTGATAGGAAACCTTTTTGACATTTAGTAAGCCTGTAGAATTATGGGTTTAGGATGCTTTCTGTTTTGTTCATAAACTTGAAAGTTTTTTGAAAATAATATTTTTTAAGACATCATAGATGACACAAACAAAAAGAAACACATACCATGCTCATGGATGGGAATAAACAATAATGTGAAAATGTCCATACTGCCCAAAGCAATCTACAGATTCAAAACAATTTCCATAAAAATACCACCATCATTCTTCATAGAACTAGAAAACACAATTCTAAAATTTATACAGAGCCAAAAAAGAATAGCCAAAGCAATATTAAGGAAATGAATAAATCTGGAGGCATCACATTACTCAACTTAAAATTACACTACAAGGCTATATAGTTACCCAAACAGCATGGCACTGGTATAAAAATAGGCATGCAGACCAATGGAACAGTATAGAAAACCCTTAAATAAAGCCAAATACTTACAGCCAACTAAGCTTCAACAAAATTTACAAAAGCATCAATTGGGAAAACGACACTTTATTCAATAAATGGTACTAGGAAAACCGGCAAGGCACACACATGTAGAAGAATGAAACTTGATCCTCATCTCTCACCTTATGAAAAAATCAACTCAAGATGGATCAAAGATGTAAATCTAAAACTTGAAACCATAAAGATTCTAGAAGATAGCATCAAAAATCTCTTGTAGTCATTGGCTTAGGCCAAGAATTAATGACTAAGACCCCAACAAAACCAAAAATAAGTAAATGGGACCTAATTAAGCTAAAAATCTTCTGCACAGCAAAAGAAATATTCAGCAGAGTAAACAGACAACCCACAGAGGGAGAGAAAATATTCACAAACTATGCATCTGACAAAGGACTAACATCCAGAATCTACAAGGAACTGAAACAAATCAGCAAGTAAAAATCAAATAATCCCATCAAAAAGTGGGCAAAGGGAATAAGTAAGCAATTCTCAAAAGAAGATTTACAAATGGCCAACAAACACATGAAAAAATGCTCAACATCACTAATTATCAGGGAAATACAAATTAAAACCACAATGAGATACCATCTTACTCCTCCAAGAATGGCCATAATTAAAAAATAAAATAAAATAAAATAAAAACAGTGGATGTTGACATAGATGTGGTGAAAAGGGAACACTTTTATACTGCTGGAAGGAATATGAATTAGTACAACCATTATGAAAAACAACATAGAGATTTCTTAATGGACTCAAAGCAGAACTACCATTTGATCCAGGAATCTCACTACTGGGTATCTACCTAGAGGAAAATAAGTCATTATATGAAAAAGACACAAGCACATGCATGTTTATAGCAACACAATTTGCAATTGCGAAATAGGAAATCAAGCTACATGCCCATCAACCAAGGATTGGATAAAAAATGTAGTATTATATATATAAATATACCATGAAATACTACTCAGACATTAAATGGAACAAAATAATATATTTTGCAGCAACTTGGATGGAGTTGGAGGCCATTATTCTAAGTGAAGTAACTCAGGAATGGAAAATCAAATATTGTATGTTCTAACTTATTTGGGAGCTAAGCTATGAGGATGCAAAGGTATAAGAATGATATAATGGACTTTGAAATCTTAAGGGGCAAGGCTGGAAGTGGGTGAGGGATAAAAGACTACATATTGGATATAGTGTACATGGCTTGGGTAATGGGTGCACTAAAACCTCAGAAATCACCACTACAGAAGTTATCCATGTAACCAAAAACCACCTGTACCCAAAACACTATTGAAATATTAAAAAATTAAAAATTAATACTTTTAAAGATTTTTTTCAAAAAAAGTCTTACATCAAAACGTACCAGCCTCTTCTTGTCAAACATGCCAGGCTCATGAGTTCTGTAGGTCCAAGGTATGAATGTCTGCCTCCCTGAGCCTCGTTGTTCTACTATGCCATTTACAGATTATACCAGAACAGCTTAGCCCTGGCATTTTGTCAAAATGACTGTAGCTTCCCTGTAAATTTGTAAAGCATGGTAGATGGAAGTAGACACCTTTAATTAGTTTTTACCTCTAAGACTCAGAAGAGACAAGCCAAAGAGCCCTAAATGTTTTTCCTATTTTGAAGATTGATTTGAATGCCATAAAATATGCAGAGTTCAGAGTTATTTAGAGCACGGTGACCTTGGAGGCAAGAAATGCTGTGAGATCCATCCCTTGGTGAGTTTTATAGTTCCACTCTTAGTAACTGTGTGCCCAATTTCATCCATAACTCTAGCTCAGAGTTTGCTAATCAGTGGCCCACAGGTCAGATCTAATCCTTAGTGTTTCATTTAGACCACCTTTTTAGATGTTTACTGTTGCTAACATGCAACGGAAACATCTCTGTTTCTAATTTTACTTAAGAAATCAGAAGCTCTGTCTGAGTGATATGCACACGCCCCATCTGGGATCAATCGGCTGGAGCAAAGTGGCTGCTGCTCCCTTCTGATGGCTCTTCGTGACACCACCCTCCTTCCTCAGCCCACACAGCTTGAATCTGTGAACCTGCCTGGGACACGTATCATTTGACAACCTTGCTTTGGATCTAGGGCAGCTCTTAGCCTATATAGCATCATTTTATTATTTAGAAAAAGTGACCCTGGCTGCCCCATGCAGGGGCATTTCACTACTGCATTTCAGCCTCCTCTCACTACTTGAGCCAAGTGGCCTTTACAGCAGACAAACTGCCCAAGTTTATGCAGCATATACAACCAAAGCCAACATATCTAGACAAAATGGAGGTCCTTCATGAATTCTGAGGTTGAGTGAGCCAGTAGAGATGAATCAGCACAAGTTAATCATCGTGTCTTGGAAGAAAAGACAAAAAAAAAAAAAAAAAAAACCCACAAAACTGAAAGTCTACTGCTTTGTTTTAAAGGGATGACAACATTACTGGACCACACGGGCACATTTAATTTATGTTGTATCAGTAAAGCTTTTGTAAAGATTTCCCTTAATGTTACCATCAAAGTTCAAATCCAGTTCTTTCTTTTATAAATTTGAGCTTTTTCACAAATAACTAAACCTGAGTATCGTGGAGTGACTCATATGCTGATGGATCGGGCTTCCTTTTTAAAACAAGCACTCTATAGAGACATTTGAAAACCAAATTCATAAAACAAGGCTCATTTTGTCATGTGTGGGCATTCATAAATGTCATAGCCAGGAAAGGAGAGAAGAAGAATTTCCTTTTTCAATTGTTAAGCACTGCCTAGGAGTCTCTCCACATGCGGTGGCATTGTGATGAAGTTGTGTAAAACCTTTCTAGCTTTACCCCAGTGGCTGCTTTAATAAGGACACTTGAGA
>NW_016805059.1:180452-217694 GCF_001698545.2 Rhinopithecus bieti
AAAAAAAAAAAAAAAACCCACAAAACTGAAAGTCTACTGCTTTGTTTTAAAGGGATGACAACATTACTGGACCACACGGGCACATTTAATTTATGTTGTATCAGTAAAGCTTTTGTAAAGATTTCCCTTAATGTTACCATTTTTCAAAGTTCAAATCCAGTTCTTTCTTTTATAAATTTGAGCTTTTTCACAAATAACTAAACCTGAGTATCGTGGAGTGACTCATATGCTGATGGATCGGGCTTCCTTTTAAAACAAGCACTCTATAGAGACATTTGAAAACCAAATTCATAAAACAAGGCTCATTTTGTCATGTGTGGGCATTCATAAATGTCATAGCCAGGAAAGGAGAGAAGAAGAATTTCCTTTTCAATTGTTAAGCACTGCCTAGGAGTCTCTCCACATGCGGTGGCATTGTGATGAAGTTGTGTAAAACCTTTCTAGCTTTACCCCAGTGGCTGCTTTAATAAGGACACTTGAGACAGGCTTGAAGGAAACATACCATGCCTGTGCTTTGCTTACTGATGGTTCTACACAAAAGCCTGATATTGATCTGGCATCAGAAGTGGTTTCTGAAAATGCTGGAGATGAGGTTCTGTGAAAGATATATTGGTAGAGTTATTTAGAAAGAAAATAATTAGGTTTAGTTTTCTGTGGTGACTAATCCATAAATACTTTTGGAGGGAAAAGCTTAGCATTCAATCTATTGAGGCACTGGGCAAAGTTCCTTATGTATTAGAGGCAGGGATCAAGGGCAGATATTTACAAGATCCTTTAGCTTGTCAGCTGCACAGCATGAGGAAGATTTGTAAGCCAGAGTTATTCTTGCAGCAAACATTCAAGACTGCTGAGAAGGAGCAGTCTGTGGTTTGTCAAGTGTGCGTTATTCTAGGTGACCCTGGGTTTTATTCGCCCAGATCATATGCAAGATTATGGGAGAAAGTGTAGGCAGAAAAAATTTGTTTGTTCTATGGCGGTTCTGTACTAAACTTACAGTCAGACAATTAGATAGTTGAATGTGCTTCAGATTCTTATGATTATTATTATTTTACTAATTTCATTATCTCAGTTCTCCTCAGAAGTAAACACAACAGTTAAGCTACCTGGGGACTCAATAAGCCACATCATTGACTCTGAGCCTCTAAGACTCGGCAGCAGTGGAGGATGAAGCCCAGTGAAGGTGTACTGAGTAGTTTTCCATTTTAACATGCCTCCCACACTCCCAACTCAATATTTCACAGATTGGGGTTGACAAGCAAAGTTGTCTGAAGAGTGCAGCCTGATAGTCACATATTATTTGTCAAGGTAAAAACTCCCTTAGGCTTTTGGGCAAAAGAATCTTTTCAACCTGACATTTAAAAACACTGCTGGTTTCAGCCTGTCTACTGTCCCCCATTGCAGAGACCAGTCTCCAAATGCTATACCATATGATAGCACCCAACAAATATAAGACAGAACAAAGATGCATCTGACACTATTTGAGTACCCTCTCCTCAAACAGTCCTGGATGTGACAGGCAGAAAGAAAAAACAGCCTAATTTTCTGTTAAATCAAGTGCCCTCATTAACACAGCTTGATTCACATTGCATCAAGTCAGTAGTGATGGAACTTTCTATGATAGTCAGGAACACTTAATTACCGAGGAACAAATCACTGTTTATTGTTAGTGTAGTATTTTAAATATTTCCAGAGCTTGGTCAACTGTGTTTGGATGTTACCTGATAATAGAATAGATATTTTAAAAATATACCTCTTCTGCAAGTGAAAATAACGATTATCCCTGGAAGGGTAAATGATTATAAAATTCCTATGAAGGATGAGGCTATGAATTAAATTTACTTATTTGTTCCCATGCAGCCTTAATGTATCCCACCTTCAATATAGACCATCTTCTTTCTCTGTGTTGGTGTCATGTCAAAACAAAAGCTCTGAAATTTAGCATCATAAAAGTAGATATCTTTAATCTAGTCCCTCTCCCTCAGATTGATTTATGTAGTTATGACATCATCCTTGCTGGAATTTCCCAAATCCATTTTTCCTCTATGTATCAGAGTCTTCATCCTGTAATAATAAGTTCTGTAACTTTTCCTGCCTACTTTTTTCATATATCTCTTTTTAATGTTAGTCCAGGCTCCTGTTAACTCATGATTGGATTACTGAATTCTTTTAAATGTATTTCTATTTTCAGGATTGTCAATCTTCGAGATTCTATTTTTACTGTAGCCCAAGGTACACATAGTCACTATGTTGATTCCAGGTATCATAACACTTGATTATTACACATTTGGCATTGATCAGATCAAATATATCTATCTTCAGGTTTCCAGTCACTTTAGCTTATTGCTTTCTTTCTTTTCTTACTGCATTTGTTTTCTTCTGTGTTGATTGTCATGACGTCCCTCCAGGTAAGCTAACACTTCCATTCCTTTCATATGGCACCCCTGCTGAAACTATATCCAAGTTTTCTATGCCTCAGACAGCCTAGAAACCGATTGTTCTCCCTCTTTTCTTTTTCTCGTTTCCCTTCTTTATCCACACCCCCCAGCTGTCTCAATGAATATTTAATGGTGGTGCTTTACAAAGACAACATCAAGAACAATCTTGCAATGGATGCATAAAAAACGGCAACGAGAAGCTTATAAAACTAGAATACGTACTGGCTTTCTCTTGCTTACAAATAGCATGTGATCCTCCACTTCGTTCCCCCAACACCATCTGCCAAAGTTATAGTCCGAGGTTTGCTGATTTAAGATTTTACTCTTTTGTAGTTTCCCCTAATAATTAATGGTAAAAACAATGCTCTATGTTCAAAATCATGCTTTTACTACAGTGAATGTCATATTATATGGAGTTGGTACCACATCTCTAATAATTAATTTTAGTTTCAAGGTAATTAAAGATGGTTTAAAGTACAAGTTGGAAAACTGATACTTCAAATCATTTCCCTGGGTCAGTGAAGAGAAACGGGCCCAGCTGCTGCCTGAATGGGATTACCTTTCAGTCAATACACATGTGCCTATTTGGGGATGAGGTTAGAGTTCAGTTAATATTCAGAGAGGTTATCCCACCATGAATGTAAACCGATGGTCCACTGAAGGCATTTACAAAAGAACCATGAATACCCCAGCAGGAACACCCACCTCAAGGGGGACTGGGGCAGGGGTTGTATTAAGGTGGAGGTTTGTGCGAGGGCTTGAAGGATAAGGGGAGATTTCCTCAGAGGACATGGTGAGCATTTCCAGGGAAGGGGACGATGTACTAAAGCAAAGCGGCTGGAACAAGGTAAGGATATTTAGGGAACTGCAAGTTCAGGGAGGTAGACGCATATGTTTTTAAGGAGGAAAGTCACCTGATCAAATTAGAAGTTTAGAAAAATCCCTCTGGCAACAAAACAGAGATTGGATTAGTGAGTCTCAGACTGCATGCCCGAAGACTGGTGTAGTCAGAGCTACTCAAATCAATTAACAGTAGTTTAGCAGGAAAAACTCAAAATTGGTACTTTCTTCAACTATAAGATTTTCTTCCGTATTTTCAATTTTTAACATTTCTATTTTTTCATTTTCCACAAATCCCAGTAAGTGACGTAAATAAATAACACATGTGGAATCGATTTGACAAAAAAACTGTACTAACTGAACAGTCATTTATGCTTAGTCTGTAACTTTAGTTTTTGCAAATATGTAATGTCTGTGGTTTTGTTTTTATATTTTCTCAGAAAATATAAAATTTCATGTTTTTTCTCATAAAAATTCCCCAGTTTGTATGCTGAAATGCATCTCTAAATGTTTCAGTGATAACCATAGAATAAAAATGACAGGCAAAGCAGCTCTGCTGCTCTGTCTCATATCTTCTCCGCTTCACCTCTGATTCTGACTCTGCTTGAAGGCTGTTCCAGGGATTTGAGTCACTTGACTCTGACAGTGTCTCAGCTCCAGGCTCCCTCCAGCTGCCAGTTGTCTTTTGTTTTTCATCCTGTGGAGGAGCTAACCTCCCTGTGGACAACTCTCAAAAAGAGGAGCACGTGGTCGACGTGTTTTCCCTGTTGATCTGAAGCGGGGGCAGTTCCGAGAGCATTCTGTAGGCTCTGCAGTGGGTTCCTGATGGCGTCTAGTTGCTATGTCTTCCGTGGGCCGCTGGATAATGCATCTTTGCATTGGTCTTTCCTCCTTTGTCCATTTCTGCTCTCTGGAATTTCTTCCTCGATAAGCTACCTGAACACACATCTTCTCAGGCTCCACTTTGAAGGATAAACCTGTCTTCTTCAATGATAATCTCTTTTTTATTGAGTTTGAGTATCACTGACAAAGGGCACCGACATCACTCTAGAAGGACAAGACCATTTTGGAAGCTATTGTACGATCAGGGCAAATACAATCAGGGTATTAGTCCTACGTTAAGGTAATACCAACTGGGAGAAAGCACAGGCTCTGGTTAAAAAAAAAACAAAAAACAAAACAAAACAAAACAAAAAAACCCTTACATTTGTATAATGCTTTATAAAACTTTTTTTTTTTAAAGAAAATCTATTTTTTTCCCTTGATCTTATTTACATAAAGTTCTAAAACAGCCCAAACTAAATCCCAGTGTTGATAAGTGGGCTGATAGTGACCTTCAGGAAGCAAGGGGCAGTATAGTTATCAAGAGTAGGCCCAAGTCAAATCTCCTTGTAATACTTCTGTGTTTATGTGAAGTAGGTAAGACAGGGGTTATTTTCATATTATAGTTGAGGAAACTGAATTATGCAAAGTGTGAATGATTTTTAAGGTCAGATAGCAAGTAAGGAACAGCTTTGAAAAAGGCTTTTCTATAGATCCCTAATAATGAAATATATATTTTCCTATGAACCCACCAAAGCTAAGCTACTTTCTGTTAGCTTTCCCAAATTATATCTACTGCAGACTTTGAAAGAGGTCAGTAAATAATACTAAGTTTTTCAATCAAATTCTGAATCAAATGAGAAACAGGATAGAGAATTTGCAGATGCAAACCATAATATCTTTTTTAATTTTTCTGATAAGCTTGAAATTCATGAGTGGGGGCTTATTCATTTAACTCCAGAACCAGAAAGATTTACTTAATAGCCCTAAATGTAGTCCCGCTGGTCATTAGAAGAAAGGAAAAGGGGCTGGACATCACATGTCAAGTTTTTCCTTAAAATCTCTTTAATAATATTAACTCAGTCACTCTGCCTTCATAGAGGAGAGAGTGAAAGAGTGGAGAGGTACCAGGGATCTTATGTGAAATGGGAGGGAAATGCGAAATGTAGGAAACAGGGAACAAGTTATACCCCTAAACAGTGCGATCACTCGCTTATGCATTGATTAACAATGTCTACGGAGTAATCATAATGTTTAAGATACAAACAGATAAAGCAATAAGCAAGGCAGAACGTTCCCTGCCTCCTCCTCCTTGTTAGAATCTGAAATAGTCAAGCATTTCCTGCACAAAATCAGGTATTTGCTAGTTTTTAAAATAAGTCATAACAGATGACGGTAAAATGTGCATCCTCTAATATGAACGAATTAAATACTTCAGACTATGAGCTGCATGAAGTTGTACAGGTACAAATTTTTCTGTATTTGTGATATTGGAAGAGATAATCTAATATCTAACTCTGAGTGACTCTGTCTTTAGCCTACAGAGAAATATTTACCACCGACTTTAATTGTCTGCATCACCATTCTTGCTTCAAAATGGGATAGATATCTTACTGTAACCCAAATCTCATTCCCTCACAGTTATAGAAGCATTGCTTATCAATTTCTCTTGCTCTCTTCCACACACACACACACCACCGATCCAACATGCCTATCTATCTAACCATCTTCTTTTTCATTCCCTTCGAAAGAAGTTTCTAAAAAGAGATGTTGGTCTAAAATCACACATTCCTATTTCATCAATTTTGCCTTGTTTCATTACTCAATAGGTAAATAATTTACTTTCTAAACCAGTTTGTAAATCTTTTCTTTACTGTCATTTACCATAATCTCACAGCCACTGTGGGTAATGACTGGCCTTCTGAATGTCCCATGCTGTGTCATAACTTTGTGTCTTTGTGCAAATTGTTCCCTTTCCATGAAGAGTCCTCATCTTCCTCTGTACCTTGTGGAGTCTTTATCTTCTTAAAAAGACTCAGCCTAAGCTTCATCTACAGGTTTAATTCTTTCTCAGCTGAGAAAACTGACTTGCATTTGTGCTCCTTTAGAACTCTCTGAATATCTTTATAATGGCAAGTGATATATACTCCATTATAAGTACTCATTATTTATCTCTTTGCCTCCTTAAGATATGAGCTTCTTAAGAGCATAGACTTGTGTCATTGTCTTCCATACCCGAAGTCCAGCTCAGTGCCTTTCTCATAATAAGCTCAAACAAATGTTTGTAAAATGACCAAAGGAATGATTGCAAAAAATATACTCTGAGATGGTTGCATACAATGTTTTAATCAGATAGACTATGCAGAAAGGGTTGTTGTAGGACAAATAGGTTTGATTCAAAAATTGATCAATCTGCTTATCTAGTTAAAATGGTGATCATACTTTTTAAAAGAAGAGGAGGAGGAAAATATTATTTATTAGGAGGCAGAGACTACATGTGCCTAATACATAGAATATTTTATCTATTATCATTCCTCACAGTGATGGCGAAGTAAACACACACACACACAGTCAGACAGAGAGAGAGAAAGGGAGAGAGAAATATGAGCAAAAAAAGAAAGGACAGGAACAGAGATAGAGTAAATATATTCAAGATTATAATAAAACCATTGATTCCATCAGAAATAGCCCTGAAAAAAGCATGGGAAGATTTGATGTGCACAAAGGAATGCAATTTAAGAGATAAGATTATGAAGCAAGGAAGAGTAAGTCTTAGGCTGTATTGGAAATTATAAAGTTACTATGGAATGTTATGATTGTCTTGTAGGAAAATTGAAAAAAAAACACATAGTTTCTAAAATAACAATCAATTTGATTAGGTGAAACGTTTTTTCCACAATATAGGAATTCTCCTTTAAAAATGTCTTAAAGCTTTTTTGAGAGGAGTTTTGCTATAGTGCAGTTAATAGGTTTTTTTAATGAGACCTATATTCATATCTCAGCTCCATTAGTAACTGACAAATTGTGTTTTTTTGGGCAGGTTATTTTTTCTCCCTTGACCTCAGTTATTATCTATTCAATGGGGATAGTCTCTACCTGCAAAACTGGTTTCCAGATGTAGGAATATATGTGCTAATAGATAATCAGTAAATGGCAGTCGTCACTAGAGTTTTATTAGACATTGCAACCTCATACATACTCACTATAGTGTTAACATACATACCAATTTATAAATTTGTGAATAATTCCTATTTACTTATGTCTCCAGCTTTGCCCTGTCCCTGAGGTCCAGGTTCTTATTACCAACTCCCTAATTATGATAAATTCTCCATGAACATGAGACATGGTTAGAAGTAAACTCCTGTTTCCCTCTCTTAATTTGAAGCACCTGGGTTAAAGCTGCATATATTGTATCAATGAATCTGATCTGATCATATGTGAATGTAAGTCTAAAAAATAGAGTGAAAATAGAGAACAAGAATTGTGTGAACATTCGTAATTGAGGTGCAAGTTGGGTTGCAGGATGAGGGTGGAAAATTCTGGCCCTGATGGAGGCAGAAATGTCCACCCCTGCTTGTGACGTGAGCACTGGTGAGTTAGTCAAGGCACTTGCATGGGAAAAGCCAGGAGGGAAAGCAATGCCTTTTTAGTAAATTACATTGCTATGTAAGCAAATTACTGTTTGCAGTGCTCTTTATTTAAGAACATCTTAATATGAACTATTAAATGTTTTGAATATTTATGTAAAAGGAACAATTGCTAACTCTCTGTTAACCACTCTCTTGCTTGTCTTAGTTCACTGCCTAGGGTCTCTAGTGCAACGTGGTAAGAGTGATAGAGATAGTAGTACTGTTCTCGTTTTATTCCTGATTTAAAAGGGAGTATTTTCAATATGACTGCATTTAGACTATTTGTTGCAGTTTTTTTTTTTTAATGTATCCATAATCTTTGTCAGGTCAACCACTGTCTTTTTTTAGAAACTACTTATTTATCAAAAATTCACCTGGCTACATGGAAACAAAGTAGTAGAAGAAATACTTTCTCTTTCAACAACGTAAGGTTTTTCAATAACACTAAATGGAAGGAACATTTTGTGTTGTTGAAATACTTATGTAATCAATGCCTTGTAGACCAAAATGAGATGAGTTCATGATTCATCTGCAACATATAAACAACTAAGAGTAATAGTTTGGGTTTAAAAGTTTGAAAATTTCTGATGAGAAAAGGCATAAGCCCCTGAAATAAAATATTTTGCAATTCTAATTAGAGTCCAATTGCAGTAAATCCTTTAGTTGCAATTTTGTATTTGCATATATATTTCAGACTTACAAATATATTCGATTAATCCCTCAAGGAATCTTTCTCTCTTCACTCCAAATACGGCTTTAATATTTACAGAAATGACCCAAAATTATGTAAATATTAATGAATTCCAAATTAAATATACTAACATTATAGGGTTATTCTTGAGAAAAGTTACTTTGTTNGAGAAAAGGCATAAGCCCCTGAAATAAAATATTTTGCAATTCTAATTAGAGTCCAATTGCAGTAAATCCTTTAGTTGCAATTTTGTATTTGCATATATATTTCAGACTTACAAATATATTCGATTAATCCCTCAAGGAATCTTTCTCTCTTCACTCCAAATACGGCTTTAATATTTACAGAAATGACCCAAAATTATGTAAATATTAATGAATTCCAAATTAAATATACTAACATTATAGGGTTATTCTTGAGAAAAGTTACTTTGTTTTTATTTGGTTCAGTTAAATTAAGGTGTATGTTGTCAATTCCTGTATGAAATTTATATTTAGTTTTTGTAAAACTTAGAGACTGAGTATAATTTAGTATTTTAAGTTGTGATTGAGGTTCAGTATTAATATAAGATAAACCCCAAAATATTAAGCAATTGAAAATGCTGGCATTAGGGAATAGGAGCATAGATTTCTCAGATTTGGTTCCTGGCTCTGGCCCTTCTTTGCTGTGTGGCTTTGGGTAAATAAATTAACCTCTCTGTGCTTCAGTTTTCTTTTCTGTAAAATTAAGATATTAATAATGCCATCTTCTTAGAAGTAGTATGAGAATCTTAATGTGATAATATAACAAGATGTCTTAGAACAGTGCTTGACATATAGAAAGCATTCTGTACATTTTTCTGGTCATCGTCGTCATCATCATCATTATCATCACCATCGTCTCATGAAATAAGTGACAAATGATTCTTTGATTATCTCAAATATACTTCATATTAACGTTTTAATAAAACATCATATATGGTTGCTATAGGAATAGCATTTTGAATCCATGCCTTCCATGAGTAAAATTTTAAGCATAAGTACACATTATTATTATTCATTATCGTTAAAAATAAAACAAGGAAGGGACCTAGGGTGTGGGCTTTTCCTAACAAGTCTAGAATGGCACCTATTGTCTTTACCAGCCATGACTTCTCTAAGCTATTAAAGGTGAGCACAATTATATTTATATATGCTTCATAACTGGCAACCCTATTATCTATCCTGCATTAGTCTTCTTCTCAGAAAAATGCTCAAGTTCCCATTGCCATAACAACAGGCTGCTCTCTTTAAAACAAGATATGCTCTGAGTCAAAGTAAAATTGTTTCCATGGTAACTGCTACATATTTAAGTGCAGCACCCCGATTTTTAATCAGTCAAATTGTCCTTTGTCAGAAAGCAACACATATTGTTACTAATATAATTACATATATTTTAGAGTATGATAAATAAATAAAGTAGAATAGATTCTCACAAAAACAAAAACAAAATTGATTAATCTGTTTTCATAGTCATAGTTTCTTGTTGGTAAAATAAAAACCCCCACTGTACATACATGTGCCAATCCATAGTATATCTCTATATTGTAAAATATTTCCATTTTATGTGTATTTTACTATATTTGAATACAATCTTGATCACTAAAAATGAAAGTGGTCATGATCCATGTCTGTTTTATGTTTGTCTTTCATAAAAATAATGTCCAACTATTTCACATATGTTGTAAGTTTCATAGTAATTCTTTTATCCTTTTGTTTCAGATAATCTTTTAACCAAATCAGTTAAATAAATCATTTATTCCCTCATAAACTAGAGCAGATTCAGAGTTGACTTGGTTATTCCCTTTATTATCACTTACCTACTCTCTGATGGTTCTTCTTAAGGTGGGAGTGAAGTTGGACCTGCTTGCTGTGTTTCCATTGTCTGTCCAGTAGAGAAAGACCAACAGTTTCATTTAAGTGATATTCTAGTGAACTTTATTGCTTATTTACCATTGTGTTAAAGGGCACATTCTTTGTATTTAGATAGAACTGGGTTTAAATCCTTCTCTGCAATTTTTCTAGCTATGTAACTTTGGGCTTAGATGTTATCATTCGCAAAGTGGAGTAAAATGCATACATTACATATTGGTGTGAGAATTAGATGAGACAATGCATGTAGAAGGCTTCATGTGTATGTTACCTTACCTAACAATGCCTGGCACATAGAATGCACTCAATTGTTAATAGTGACCAGCATCATTAGTATTATCACCTTCATGAGTCTGACTTGAATACTAACAGTATATGAAAAAGTTACTGATATGAGCATATATACAGCTCTTCAACATTGTTTTAACTTTCATTTAAAATATTTTTATAGTCTAATTAAAGATCTTTATAAAATACAATTATAGAATATTTATTATATGATAATATCATATGAAAAATTTTCAGCACTCTGAGATCAATGTTAAAATAGTTAATGTAAAGTTGTTTTAATTACCCATTGGTTTTTTGGTTCTTAGACTAAAGAACTCCAATTTTACTTTTGTCTCATAATTATTATGGCACCCAGCAGATCAGATAACTTTAGGCTGAGATATATGTCAGCTTTTCTAGGACAGTTCTGAATTTAAATGTCCTGTTTCATTGTTCCCATATGTATAGCTGCACCTGTCAGACACTGTGTCCTGATTCTTATGTAAAAAATATTGTCACTGTAACCGTGAGACTTGTACTGTCTCTGACTTTGGCATTGGCAGGTAATTCCAGTCAAGATTCCGGGTCTCAGAGTGCAGACGGCACCTCAGCAGGGTCCTTGTGCTGCTGCAAAACACGCTGGCGAAGTCCCATAATGCCAGCCGACCTGACAAGAAGCTTCAGAAGACGGCAGGTGGCTCTTGTTCATGTTTTCCTTGTTTGTTTTCATGGAAAGGGCAAAAAGGGAAGGGTGTCCAAAACCTAAATAATTGACTGTCATCTCTTTGTTTTATTGTCCAGTTTTAACACCTACTATTAGGTCTGGTGTTGCAAATTGTGAATATTTCAGCCATTGTGGCATAAAATATCATGAAGGAAGGCCCTCTCTATGCTATGTGCGGCCTGTCCTGAAAGAAGAATTAAGATCAGAATGATTAGTCCTGAGAGATCATCCAGTTCAAATCCCTCATTTGACGGCTCTTGGTGAGAGATACGCCAGGCAGGGCTGAAGCCACATCCCTCTTTCTACTGCAATAGTGAGAGTGAGTCCACCCTTTCAAAGGAATCTTTAACTCATCACCTCTCTTCCAACGCTTCTGATTATGTAAAATTATTTGAAATTTCATAAAAAATTATTTACGGATCAATGTCTTCAAGAGGTTTGAGGGAAAACAAGGCAAAGAGCAGGCAAGATGAAAGGTGCTTGAAATTCAAGCATCCAGGAGAAAGTATTTGAACTTGGACTAGAACAGAGAAAGACTGTCTTAGTTTGCTTGTGCTACTATAGGAAAATACTCCAGATCTGGTAATTTATAAAGAACAGAAATTTATTTTTCACAGTTCTGGAGGCTGGGGAGTTCTAGATGTGGGAAGTGGCAGGAAGTGGCGAAGGCCTGTTCCTCATAGAATGCACTGTCTTCTTGTCCCCACGTTACGGAAGAGGCAGAATGGGTAAAAGGGGATAAATGCTGTGACCTCACATGGTAAAAGAAAGAGCAAAAAGGGCCAAAGGTAGTTTGCTGCAGCCCCTTTGTGTGCTAATCCATTTATAAGGGTGGAGCCCTCAGGACTTAATCACTCCTCAGAAGGCCCCACCACTTAACACCTCCACCACAGAGATTAGGCTCCAATAGGAATTTTGGAGGGGGCATATTCAAACCATAGCAAGGACTCCATGAAATAGCAGAAAAATTGTTGTTCTTGGATAAGCATAAAGAGAGAACAGTGTAGATTAAGCAAAAACATTTGGAATAAGCATCTCAGTCTGTAAAACCAGTTACCAGTGTATTAGTTTCCTAGGATTGCCCTAACAAATGACCACAAACAACAAAAGGCTTAAAACAGTAGAAATGTGTTGACTGACAGTTTTGGAGTCTAGAAGTTTGAAAGAAAGGAGTTGGCAGAGACAGGCTCTGCGGGAGAATTCTTCCTTGTCTCTTCCTGGCTTCTGGTGGATGACAGCAATCCTTGATGTTCCTTGGCTTGTAGAGACATCATATCAACCTCTACCTCTGTCTTCTTCACGGCATCAACTTGACTCTATGCCTCTTCTGCTTTCCTGATTAGGACACGGTCATATTGGATCATGTCACACTCTGAGATTTCTGAGATTTCAGGATGATCATGAATTTTGAAGGGACAGCGTCCAGTCTAGTACATCTGTTTTTCTTTTCCACACACCCACACCTTATCTGTAATATGGTAAAATACTGGGAAGAGCTGGGGACATTGCAGAGTACAAGCCAAAGGTTAGGGATTACATCAGAGAGTGACCTGGAGGAAGAGGTATGCCATGAAAATATAGAACCACAATTTGTATAATTGTGGACTGGCTGGTAGACTTGGGACAGAAGCAGTAATAAATTAACAGTTTCATTGTACCTTAGGTGACACATTATGCATGGAAGCAACACAGGCTTAGAGTAGGGAGACTTGATTTAGGATTCTGGTTGGCAAGCTGATTCTTTAAACATGTTCATGGATAAATTAGGAATAAAATTTTACCCCATTTAAATACTGTGAATATCAAATGAGATAACATTTACGTAAGGCATCCAGCCCAGAAATTCCCACAGTAATTCTTTTCTATTCTTTTTATAAGGGCATATCAATGCATTGGTGTGGTTCAGTGTTAGCGATCTCTGCCTCCAGTGAGTAGAGGTTAACATTTATTCAGTCTGTGTCAGAAACAAGACTTGCCTCTTTCAGCCATGTAGTAAGATTGAAAGAGAAATTACCTGATTTTTCTATTTTTTTTTTCCTAGAAATGTGTCCTTAGAATAGAAAAATAAATGTATAAACTGTTCCATTAAGATGGATTTAACAAAAAATTTCTGGGAAGGCCTGTATAGGCTATATTATATTAACCAAATGTTTCATTACCTTGCAAGAATATAGTTGATATGGCAATGTGAGCACATGGTATCCTTTACATCTGCTTGTGTATGAGCAGGTGTTTATAACCAAGGGTCTGCCATAAGCCATAGAATTTAGCTGTATTAAGATGCAGCTCCTTCAGATGTCTTTTTATCCTATTACTCACTCTGAGTTCTGGAAGCAAAGGATCTGTTCTGCATGGAACTGCTCTGCTCTCATCAAACTACTGAGTGGGTGGCTAGAACAGTACATGTAAATAAATCTGGTAAACAGTGTTTAAAATTAGGACATGACAACTACAATTTTTTTCTTTTTCATGGCTTCCCTTGGGCATTAATTAAATACAGCATTTTCTTTTGCAGAATTATTTTCTCCTTTGTATTTACATATACAGACTATGACTGCAATAGATGGCAATATTAAATTCTGAGGACTATTTCTGAATAGCAGAATTGGGTCATACCCAGTCTGTGATAGACACTGGTAAAACTGAAGTCTTTTCCCACTAAAATCAGATAAGTCAAGATTAAGAATTACTTTGTGGCAGAGTTTCTTGTTTTCTAATGGGGAGTCAGAATTAGGGCATGTTGCCACTACTCCTCCTGGATATATTTTCTTTTTTCTCTCTCTATTTGTCTTCTCTCTCTCTCAGTCTCTGTCTATCTATCTATCTATCTGTCTATCTATCTATCTATCTATCTATCTATCTATCTATCTATCTAACTATCTACCTACCTACTTACCTACCTACCTATCTGGTTAGCTATCTACATTATCTATCTACCTATTTATCATTTTCCTTCTTCCTTTCCTTTCTGTTCCTTCTTTCCTCCTCCCTCCCTCCCTTTTTACTTCCCTTCCTTCCTTCCTTCCTTCCTTCCTTCCTTCCTTCCTTCCTTCCTTCCATCTTTCCTTCCTTTTTCCTTTTCTTTCTTTACAAAATATTTTTCTTCCTTTTATTTCTCTTTTTTGAATGTAGATAGTTGAATTCTTCTATATTGAAGGTTTGTACTTTATTTTCTCATATATAAGAAGGACAACAAAATTAAAATAATACAAAATAGGTGCATATTAGATCTGGAAAAAACAACTTGTTTAATTTGTATTACTATAAAGAACATTTTCTTTCATAAAAAGGCATTATTGTTAATAGTAACATTTAACTATTTCTATGAACTGACTTTAAACCTGTCTGTAAACATGTTGTTTACTATTTATTTCACAAATAACAAATCTTTATGCAAGAAAATTTTATGGCAAGTTTTATAAACTGAAATTCTGTTTTTTTTTCCCAAAACAAGTTTTGATTTTTTCATGCATAAAAGCATACACACAAAAGGCTTATTTTGATGTGTACCTAAAACCTTTTAGAAATGCCCTCACATCTAAAAATAATTATTAAATGACTGGTTTTATCCATCCATCCATTTACTCTTTTAAAAAACATTTATTGACTATCTGCCATGTGCCAAATCTCTGACATGTTGCCTAGTGTTGTAGATACAGTGACTTGTTTTCAAAAACATTAAATCTGCTGGTGGATGTAATGTACTAGCATATATTATCTATAGTACAAGTATGAAAGTGTTCATGGTCAAAAAATGTAAGACTATAAACAGCTTAAAAAGTTCAGAGGAGGTGTCTAGAATATGGAGATTTGACACAAATATTAGGATATAATTTTGTGGAAGAAATCTATGAGGTGAATTTTAAATTTGTGTCAATAAATAAGACCCATAAATCTGCATTACTTAAATATACAGAAAAAAAATCAAAGATTGAATTTCAATTAATGGCTGACTGTCTATGTTGGGGTGAACCCTTGCAATGGTCTCTACATTGTGCTGGGGAATAAAAGCAGGTGCTGGATGACTGAATTATGCCCTTTCACTCTAATTGTGAACATTTCTTTTGAAATGCAATAGAAGTAAGATGAAACTCTATTAATTTTTGCTCTGCCATAGTAGTTTAGTCTAATTTAGAAAACATTTATTCACGTGTTGGTAAATGTTCTCTTAAGAATCAATTTGACTCAAAAAACAAAACATTCAGAAAACACTTATTAACATATTGGTAAATTTTCTCTTAAGAATCCATTTGACTAAAAAAATAAGCTTTTCTTTTCTGGTATTATTCCTATGTCTATGGCAAGTTGGTTCTGGTAACAAGAGGTGTCTTGTATCGAAACCATCACAAAAACCAAAAGGGTGCTCTGAACACTTTGAGATCCATGCTGCACTAATGATTCTAATGTTTCTAAAATGAAATGATATCTCTTCTGAGAGAATCACACACAAACACGTGAATGCTTAGAGCCACCAACAGATAAGGACTGGTCCTTTTTCTATGCTATGTTAATCTCAGATTTTAAAATATTAATAACCTTTCTATCTCTGTCCTAGTCCCCTCCTTACATACCCACTTCTCAAACCATCTCTGTCCAGCATGGGTGAGACAATCACTTATGCACATTTCATAATTGGCTGTAACAAAAGCAATTTCCAGAGTTAGATTGAATCCTTGGTTTAGGCATAACTGGACCCGTCTTTCCTTTAATTATTATTTATAGGTAATGATAGAGAGTAATAATGTTGGCAATATAAGTTTCAAACATGGTTTGCCATTAACGAATATTTTCTCATTGAACTCTTTCAGTCATGAGATGTAAGAGAGTCAGATTATTTTGCAATGCATCCCTTTAAAAACATAAAATCAAGATGTTCAATCAGCTGCCCATGTTCAATCATCAAACCAGTAGTAGGGCTGGGTTTGAAGCAAGATCTTGCCTCGACAAATACTGTACTTTCCTCATTTCATCATACTGTTTGTATACTTTTCCTCTAATTCATGGCATATTTTAATTATTATAGATATTATCTGTTAATATTTTAAAATGTTTTGAATCAATAAAATTAGGCCAAAGTAGATGAGTAAAATAATAACCTGTAGCTAAAATTGTTTCAATGGAAAAGGTATTATTGTTCTTTTAAAGACAAAATAGTGATTTTTTTCTAGTACTGATGAAGATAGCATGGTTGTTTCATTGTGCATGTAGTCTCAGAATTCAATTTGAACAATAATGGTTAGATTTAACATCTGATACTTCTGCACAACCTATAGCTAAATAAGCTTTCCCATTTTCTGGTATGTTCCCATAATAAAACTTGAGGAATGAACTAGTATTAGATGACTTGTCTAAGATCATTCTGCAGATAAGATGAGATTTTTTTTTGTTTTTAAAACCTTGGAGCTTCTACTTCACTGCTTAAGTCCCTGAACCGTAAAATTTCCCTGCTGCTTTGTTATTTAACTGGGCAAAGAGCTGTGATTTTTAAATGAAAGATCATGCTGTTCTGTGATGCTCAGCATTTGTAATTAATGCACCTACCATTGACAGTATATCTTTGGATAAAGGTTATTTTAATTGGACCAATGTAAACAATTAAACCTTGATTTTACTAAATATAGTAAATACATTGGCTATTTGAAAGTTAATGTAAGAAGAATCACCAGTGCTTGAGTTTCCAATTTTTCCATTTGCATAGTTAAAACATTTTGAACTAAGCTACTGGGAAAAATATTACATGGGGAAATTTTTTTCTTCTTAATGAAGATAGGAAGGCAGATTATATTCATAATACAAAACAGGTTGATGTGTTTGGATTGCATTCACTAAACTAGATCATTTGGACAATGTTACCTTATTTGATCTACTTAACCATTAGAAGAAACTTGCAGCTATGTTACAAGATTCAGTACAATAAAAAAAGTTTGAGATGTCTGGACCTTACAACATACCGTGAATGAGTTAGAATAATTAAATATAAATATTTTTGCTTAGAAGCATTTGGCTTTATTTAATTTTAATTAAAAAGACATCTTTATTTAATTATTCCTCGGTACAAGAGAAAAAAATTCATACAGCAGGTTTCATTTTACACATAACAGCTATTATTTAATATGCTCTGTTTCAAGAGAAAATGTTTGTATTTACTTTTCATCCATCATGTGAAAAATATAATACTTGATTGACTCACTTTTCCCTAAATATCTGTAAATATTTCTCAGATGTATCCAGGAGATACTTAATCTGTGTAATTTCTGATCTCACTCTTACTGAAGAAGCAATAAATGAAAATATTTTTTTAAATGAAACAGTATGTGAAAAGTATTAATTTATTATACTTAAGAAAAAATAAGCATTTGTCTTAGGGCACAGTCTTAGAGAAGGAAATTGAGGGGAAATTCAAGGTGTTACAATAGAAATAGGCCACCTTGAGATTCCTGCAGTCCTACTGTGATTAACCCAAGCCCGGAGTATGCTTCTCAGATCTTCATTACCTCAGTGAAAGTAAGACTTAAAGTGCAAAGATGGAACTATTAATATTGGTGAAAATAATGGCAAAATTCCCTCAAATGACTAGTATGATAATCAAAACGTGAATCAAGATCCATTTAAATGTTATTACTAAGGATTATTTTTAAACATCTGTTAGCTCTTATAACACCCTGCACGTGGTAGCATAGAAATATTGACCAAGGCCTGGTTCCTGAAAAATTCCCAGTGTGATATTTATACTTACGGGGAAACATGTTCAGGGAGTAATGCCTGTAATAATGTCAGAATTTTACTAACATAAATTAAAGATGTAAATTAGTATAAGAGCGTTAAAAAGCTCATTACATTACAATGAAAATCTTCTATGACAGTTGAGGTCAGTCTCTTCCATTTAGTTTTAATTAAGTATGTACTTGCAATGGATATAAACTCTTACTGAATTTTCTGAGTAATACAATCAATAAATTAAGTAAATATATGAGGTGGAAACAGTTTATTTGTTTCTAGTATTATATGAACCAGGATCCAGGTGATTAAATAAATTTATCATATTTTATTCAGTTACATGGTCATGTGCCGATGTCTATTTTGTATACTAACTATTATTGTTGACCAATTACAGATAAGCAAATCAACAACTTCTGGCTCAGTACCATGTATCCTAGAGCTTCCAGTGCTCCACAGTAAAGGACTTTCAGTGCACACATGTGTGTGTGTGCATAAAGGTTGGAGTGAATTATTGTTTTAAGGAAATCCTAAAATTCATTTATGTGTTCCCTAGGTATTCTATTTTTATTGAGAGCCTACTACATTCAGTGCAATGTGTTGGATACTGGGTACAGGGTAGATGGCAGCAAATAAAATAAATCTAGCTTCTGCCTCATAGAGTTTTCAGTATGTATAAAAAGATGAACATTGCAGAAATATAGGAAACCCAGTATATGATCCTATGTGAGCATATGGCAGCTAAAAATAGACCTGTTCTTGGTAGAGATGCCAAGAAAGGATTCTGTGAACAAAATCTGTTTTTTAGACTGATACTTGGCAATGAGTAGGCAATCGCTATGTGGAAAGATTTCTAAGCAAGGAAAAACTAAAAAAAAGAGGGAGATTGTGATTTTTGGTATGTACTCAAGGAATTATAAAGGTGATTATGATAGGTTGGCATAAAAAGAACATAGACTAGAATGAAGTTAAGAGGTAATATATTTATAACATGAAGAAAATGTAGTGAAAAAACTTAATAACAGTACATTTATTTTTATACATCATATTATGACTATCTGATAAACAATAAATATTACATAACTACCCACAATGTTTAAATAAATCTATTATTTATTTAGTTGACATTTTGAAACATGGGACTAATAGTAATTAATCTGTTATCTGTCAGGTTCTCATGGTTTAAATTCCTAGCCCCCTACAATGGAAAGTAATCATTTAATTGAAAGTATTTCCTCTAAATTGTATTTTCTAATATCTTCCAAGCTGTTTTCATTCAGTCAGAATTTCTGTTAAAGTTCTTGAAAGTATAACTGTGAACCTTAACAACAGGCCAAATAAATATATAGTGATATGGCAAGCAGGGAAGAAATAAATTGAAGCCACTTTCACCCATCCAGTCACCCGCTGGAAAATGAATTATAGGTACAAAAACAAAAGAAATATGTGTTGCACCGTTGGGTGATAAAAAAGAAATATGAAGGTAACTGGTCTTAGGACTATTTTATAATGGCTACTTTTTCTCTACCAATTTCCCTCCTTTTTTTCTCTTTGTCAATCATGCTGGGTAACTACATTATAACCACAAATAAATGTGTAACCAAAGGCAGTCTAACTAGAATTGTAGGTTAAAATAAGGAGTAATGTATTATATAAGTTCCTGAATGTCATTGTTCTCTCCCATTATCTCAGTGGCAAGTGGTATTCTTTTAGAATAATTATAAGTTAGCAGTTCATTGTGCTCACTGTTTGCTGTTGAACACCAACTGCGGAGGGCTGAGCTGAACACTGTCTCTATGGAACAGGAGAAATTTCAGAATGTAAATGAGGCAAAAGAGGGCACCTTGAGATGTAATGACCATACGGATTATAGCTGAACAAAATTCATAGCTCCCCAGTAAATAAATGCAATGATTTTCACTTAGTACATTTGTCAGTGGGGAGTCTCAAATCCTGGTGGAGCTATAGTATTTAGAAATGATAAAACTAAAGACAATGGCAGGAATCTATATCTTGCATTTATTTCATGTGGCTTTTTTCTTGGGAAGATAATTCCCCAAAGAAATTTTAAGTGTAGATCCTATAAATCTTTTTGATTTTAAGTTTGTTATTTTAAAATAAAAGTAAGTTAGATGTGAATGGCTACAGTACAACGAAAAGTAGAATTTTCTTGCACTAAATTGGGGTGATAGGTCTGGGACAAACTGCTAAAAGTGAAACAAAGGATTTATATTATTTACAAGATCATCAGAAAACTCTGGACCGGCTATTACCAACTAAAGATATTATACTTACCCTTCTACAGTAAGCAGCTATAATACTTGATAAAATAAATTAAGCAATTCATTTTGAGCATGAGTAAACTGACAACACAGGGACTGGATCCTTGAGAGAGGGAGAATACGAGTTGATCTCCACAGTCACCCTAGCTTATTGCCTGGAGCACCTTTCCAACCTTGACACAGGGAAGTGGAGACCAAAGAGAGAGCAGCAGATTTTCTGGGAAGAGGAAGCAAAGATCAGAGGCTGGGGTTGCTGAGGTCCAGAATTTATGGGATTTATCGGGTAGGGTAACAAAAATGAGTTAGCATTGGAAGAAAAAAAAAAAGGGAGGGGGGGGTGGCGACGAGAAAACCTGTAAAAAAAAAAAAAATGCCTTAAGCTGTCAGGCCAAGAATAATAAGCTGTATGTGCCCAGGATGAGATTCCATAGAGTACTCACCAGAAGGAAATCAGCCTACCCCACTGCAGAAGGGCTGTGAGTATGAAGCAGACATGCTCAAGAAGTGCGCGGAACAAGCACTGGAATAGCATGAGGGTTTCTGGCCAACAGAATGGAAGAGATTGTGGCAGAATAGTTCATATATTCAAATGAGCAACCAGGAAGTATCTTAAGACTAGAGCTAGCCTTAGTCTGTAGCAGGTAAATGCTATCATAGATTTGCCCCTACAAAGCTTAAAACCACAGCCCTTGTTTTTTTCTTAGTTACTATGTTTTAATTTTTAAAAAGATTTATAGTTTGAGTACCAATTTCTAACAAGGAGAGTCATCAATTCACTTATAGTGCGTAGCTAAATAACTTATGTTTTTTTGTTTTTTTTTTTGTTTTTTTTTTGAGACAGAGTCTCGCTCTGTCGCCTGGGCTGGAGTGCTGTGGCCGGATCTCAGCTCACTGCAAACTCCGCCTCCCGGGTTTACGCCATTCTCCCGCCTCAGCCTCCCGAGTAGCTGGGACTACAGGCGCCCACCACTTCGCCCGGCTAGTTTTTTTTTTTGTATTTTTTAGTAGAGACGGGGTTTCACCGTGTTAACCAGGATGATCTCGATCTCCTGACCTCGTGATCCGCCCATCTCGGCCTCCCAAAGTGCTGGGATTACAGGCTTGAGCCACCGCGCCCGGCCTAGTTAAATAACTTATGTACAAAGAATGTTTCTAGTATAATTTTATTTTTTTAGAAAAGCAAAATACTTTCTTTTCAATGAATAAAATCCAATTTACATATGAACAGTAAAGACAATCATTTTAGTATAAATAAAAATCAAATAGCATACTTTTTTGGAGCACTTCAACATAATTATTCCTCAATCTTGATTTGTCTATGTGATTGAATAATATATGTGTGACTTTTTTTCATATTTGAAATAAACATTAGCAAAAAGCCGTTAGTAAATTCACTCACTACCAGAACAAATCTCAACTTTCTAATGAAAAAAAAAAAAATGAATTCTCAGCAGAGTAGTACCCACAACTTCAATGTACCATAAAAAGTTGCAAACATATACAAAATAAAAAAAACAAGAAAATATAATGTATAACCTGGAGAAAGATACAGTTGTTAGAAATAAACTCAGAAATGGTAAGAATGTGAAAAGAACATTATAAAATTTTCATAATTTCATGGGAAAGATGGCTACCATAGGTGAAGAAAAAACTGGGAGATTTCATTTGTGATATAGGACTAATAGAAAAACACCTAAATGGAAATTCTAAAACTACAAAACAACAACATATGATTTTATAAAATCACAAGATAGTCCTAATAATGCAGAAGAAAAGATCCGGGAACTTAAAGACTGACCAGTAGAAACTATCCAACTGAAATGGAGAGATATTTTAAAAAGAAAATCTCAGTACCATGTGGATTAGTGTCAAGTGGTCTACCATTATGTAATTATAGTCTCAGAAGGAGAGGAGAGAGAAGTCGAGAAACAAAACTTATGTGAGAAATGCTAGCCAAAATGTTTCCAAATATGATGGAAAATATGCTGACTATCCTCCCAAGCAGGATTTGTTTTTTTAAAAAAAAAACACTAAACTACATCATAGTCAAATTATTGGAAAACAAAAGTAAAGAAAAGTTCTTGAGGCAGCTAGAGGAAAAAAAATCATTTCATACAAAGAAACAACAACAAATCAATTGACTTCTCACTGAAAACAGTGCATGTCAGATGACAGTGGAATAATATTTGTTAAGTGCTAAAAGAAAGCAAGTTTCAATTAGAATTCTATATCTATAAAATATTCTTCAAAATAAAGGCAAAATAAAACATTTTAGAATTTGTTACCAGCAAATCTGCACTACTGGTAATAAAATGTTAAATGAAGGTCTCTGGGCCGAAGAAAAATTACACTAGGTGAAAACTCATACCTACCAAAAAATAAAAATAAAAATCACAAAAAATGGCAAATACGTGGGCATATATGAAACCAATTTTCTTTCTTTTATTAATGCCTTCAAAATAATAAACTTGTTCACAAAATATAGTATTGTAGAGTTTATAATACATATAGAAAATATGACAATAGTAGGAAAATGGAAAAAGAAATAAATGGAAGTATAATGTTGTAATGTTCTCATATTATACATAAAGTGGTATGACATCAGTTCAGAGTATTGTGTCACAAGTTAAGCTTGCATATTATTATTCCTAGAGAAACCCTGTAACACATTTCCAACAGAAGTGGTCAAATGAAACACCAACACATATTCGATGCACCCAAAAGAAGGCAGAAAAGGAGGAACAAATAAATAAAAAAATGAGATAAGAAGAAAACGAATAGCAAGATGATAGACTTCAACCCAATTATGTCAGTAATTACATACAATATAAATAGGTTACATACTTTAATTAAAAGGCAAAGACTACAGGCGAGATAAAAGACATCAGTCCTTCCATAAGCTGTTACAAGAGAAGTACTTTAAACACAAAAGCACACATTAAAAGAATGGAAAATATATATATCATGGAGCCTAATCTTAAGACACCTGGAATAGCTATATTAATATCAGATAAAACAGATTTCAAGAGAAAGTGTATTATAACCAAAGATAATGAGTGATACTTCATAGTGGTAAAATTCATCATGAAGATGTAAGTGCATTGAAGAATGGTTGAGAAGTGCTGCAATAATACAAGAAGAAAAATAGGGTATTTTGTTTCCTTTTTATTTTAAAACCCAGGAGCATTTCTCACAATACCTACACGTATAACCAATATCAGTTTGAATAATCTCCATGGTTTTGTTTTAAGCTTTTTATGACTATGGAAAACCTTTTGGTTGTCGGTACAATAGTTATTTCTCCATTCTTGCTCTCAGAATCCTAATTTTGTTTGGATGGCAATGTGGCCCATCCCAAAGGATAAATCATAATCAATCTAAGTTAATTGGACTAATTCATTTTCATGTTTTTAGTGATGAAAATCTTATGAGCATTTAGTTTCTCTTCAGGCAAATAGGATATAAGAAATAATCTGTTTCTGTGAAAATGTGTCTGCTTCTGTGAAAGTAATTCATGTATGGAGAACTTTTTCACTCATGCCATTCATTCCCACCTGAGGTACTGCTCTATGAAGACATGATGTCTGAAATTGCAGCAGGCATTTTGAGGCCATGAGTGAAGGCATTGTCAACTTTATCAGTGAAAAAAAAGCTCTAGGGTCTTGAGTGAATGAATTAAACCTGAAATGACCTTCCTCCAGGCATTTTGTGATAGATATTGAATGGCTTCCTTGTTTAAGGAATCCTTGAAAATCCTTGAGAATCCTGTAAAAACTTTCAAAAATCTTAGAGATTAGCTGGGTGCGGTGGTGGGCGCCTGTAGTCCCAGCTACTTGGGAGGCTGAGGCAGGAGAATGGTGTCAACCCGGGAGGCGGAGGTCACAGTGAGCCGAGATCGCGCCACTGCACTCCAGCCTGGCGACAGAGCTGGACTCCGTCAAAAAAAAAAAAAAAAAAAAAAAAAAAAAAAAAAAAAAAAAAAAAAAAAAAAAAAAATGTGAAAAAAATTACAGATTGGTACGACATATTTAAGAATAGCACATTGAAAGCTCCCCAGATAATCTAGTTATATTTTGGGTTATATAGTCAAAATGAAGAGCCTATGGAAATAATATGTCTAGACATGATGTGTTCCATATCTTCAAAGTTCAAAAGATAATAAGTAAAAAAACAATATTTTATTTACGTTTTTATACATGTATAATATTTCTAATTCACTAAATATTCTTATTGCATGTTTTCAATGTCAAATATTAAAATGGCTACAAAATGTTATTAATATTTATGTCTTTAATAGTATACTATTTTCAAAATAATTTTAACTTTATATTATCTACATTATTATAGTTATAATTTCATAATGGACTTAATTAAGCAGATTATTTAAATTGACTGTACTAAGATATGACCTGTTAAAGACTTATGCCATGTGTCTAATCAGGCTCTTTGTTTGGCTTCCTTCTAACTGATTCTCAAATGGTGAGTCTGTCACTGTAAGCTCAACTGCCTTTCCATGGGATCTTTTCTCTGTTGTCTTAAATAAGTACTTCAGACTTCGACTACCATTTATTATTTCATACCATTATAAACTCCATGCTGTCATTTCCAGTGAATTTGAAACCAACTAAAATAAACATTCTATTTTCCATCTTTGACTTTTCTTTTAAAACTTTCTTTATTATTTTACATCTTTTGAACAATCTATTTTATATGAGAAAATATATTATAAAGAAGCCTCAAGACATATTAATTAACTTCTTATTTGACAAATAAAGAAGAGAGGCATTATTCAAATTGTACAGGATCATAAAACTATGCAAGAGAGTTTGAAATTTTGAAATCTTAAAGGCAATAGGTTCATTAAAGTCTTTTAAGAAGGAAATGATAAAAAGAAATTTTACACTTTGAAATACCCTTAAGAACAGAGGAAGGACAGACTGAAACCAACAGACTGGAGACAATAATCACTTAGAATTGATGCAAATGATGCATTAAGAGGGTAGAAACCAAAACAGAATCATGGAAATGAGAGAGACAGAGACAGAAACACTATACTCAATAGATATTTGGGAGGTAGAACTGATTGGACTAGGAAATAGATTGAATGTGAATTGTCAGAGAGAGGACATTATTAAGGACGACTCTCTGGTTTGGTTCAGAGGAACATCTATTTACTTTTAGGATAGATTGAGGTCAAAATGGATCTGAACTTCAGAGGAGGCATCTGGACTGAATTCCCTTCTTACAACATTGACTATTAGAGCCCTGTCTTCTTGGCTGGCTCTGATAAATGATGAAGTGCCCTAGGACTCAGTACTATGCTTTTCAATCTTTGATATTATCTGTCACACAGGTTTTTAAGCTGATGATTCTCAAATATGTACTTCCATCTTGATAACTCCACTGATTTCCAAACTCACATGCTTGCTGTCTTTGATTTTCCGATTGGGCGTCTCATATGCACTGCATATTTAACATGGCCAAAACAAAATTCTTAATGACCACTACTTCAATATATTCCTCCAAGCAATAGCATTTCCCCAGATGCTCAAACTGCAAACCCTAGACTTGTCTTTGATTCCTTCCACTTATTAATCTCCCATATCCAAGCTATTAGCAAAACATTTCATCTCTATTTAAAAAATAGATTCAGTGCCTGTCCATTTTTCGCTATCTTCATTGTTACTTCTCAATTCCAAGTAAACACCTCTTCTTTCTTGAATTATTGCCATAGCCTTCTCCAAGAACTTCTAGCTCTTACTCTTGCCCTTTTACAGTCTATTCTTCAGTGAGCAGGCAAGTGTAATGTCAAAACACATATAATCATAAACACTTACATGATCTAAACTTCTTTCACCTTCTCATTACACACTCAGAATGAATTCAAATCTGAGTTACATATTTCATCTACCGTTCCCCCTATCTACAAATTCCAACTTCTTCAGCTTTCTGTTTCTCAACATGCCAAGTTCATAGCTCCGTTAAGACTTATGTATTTGGTGATTCCTTTACCTGGAATGCTTTGCCTCCCTTTCTTCTCGTCTCCTGGTCAACGATTACTTATCATGAAAGTGTCAGCTCAGTGCAGCCTTTTCTCAGAGAGTGACCAGCCTTCTCTAGTCACTGTGACATAACAACGTGTTCGTTTATTTGGTTCATAGCACTTATAATATGATATTATCTTTTCCTTTATTTGTTTGCTTATTTATTTACTCTCTCCTCACACTAGCATGTGATAGCTGTGAGGTCAAGAATCTTGTCTTTCTTTTACCATTATTTCTAACAGATGGTAAAATTCTTGGTACTTGATGAGCATGCAATAAAAACCTATTGAATGAAATAATAAACTGCTGTATAAGAAGCAAGAGAAAAAGATACATGGGTCTATAACACAAGGCATTTCAACATTTAATCAGAAAATAGGTGACAGTAGGCAGCCAGTCAGGAGAAGGCAGAAGGAACACATTCTTTTTTGCCCATATACATATTTCATCTACCATTCCCCCAAGTCACATGTAATACATACAACAGTTTGACACATGGTACAATACATATTTTAATGCATGTATTAGGAAGAAGGAATTCAACAATAGCATTAGGTGATTATGTGCCACTATTTGAATGTCGTAACTCCACAACAACACTATGAGGCACCTTTTTCATGTACACTTTACTGATGGGGAAAGTAAGCTCAGAAATGTAAATCACTTGCTCAAGTTGCATCCATAGTGAGTGGCACAGCCAGGGTTTTGGCCCTATGATCTGACTCAAAAGTATTTCAACCTTTCAGTATTAGCTTTTTCTGACGTTTTCCATAACGTTAAGGGCTTAAGAACATACTTTAAATTTGATGATTGTGAGGTGTAGGTATCTTCAAAGAAGGAAAGGTGGCTTTGTTGGAGTCGTGGTAATGTCTTTTTCATTCTGGTAGGTAGAGAACTGAAGAATTATCACCTGGGAAACGTTGGTTGTCAAGGGATGGGAAACCCGACACAGTATCTGGAGATAAGCAAGCTGTTGCTGACGTTGTTAATTTGATTTGCTTCTTCTTTTAAGGTCAGTTAGACTTGAGTGTGTTAAATTCTTAGGAAGAAGTCAGAATGAAAGGGAAGAAGGGAAAATTTAAAGTACATAAGAGAGAGGGTAATTGGGAGTCAAAATGGATCTGAATTTCAGAAACCATACTATTAAAGGAGTGACATTAATAGTATCGCTGGGTTTTTGGTAGAAAAAAGAGTGGTCCTCTACAGAAATAAGAGAAGGACATAAGAATAGTATAGTGCTGTTAACAATTCATGAAAGCCAGGAGATGAGAATGCTAAGGCCATGACAAAAAAGTAGAGGTGATGCTCTGGGGAGATTAGATAGCAGTGGAAAATAAAAAGAGACGAGGAGGTGGATTGCAGATTGGAGTAAAAACAAGGTCTGGAAGCCACAGGGGCCAGGCACAGTGGGAATATTTTAAGCATAAGGCTAAATGGATGTGTTTGGTCACTTTAGGTTGAAGATCGTATGTATCCAGTGAGACTGAGGTTATTTCCAAGAAAACTTCAGTTTGTTTTATAGAGAATTGACTGAACAATGTGATTTTGATGAGTTCATCAAAATCTAAAATTGTGGTCTTCTATGTCCAGAAACTGGTGTTTATCACTACAATTAATGATGATGAGCCAAGTATGAAAATAGGTACAGGGAGAGTTATCCACTTCTGGAAACTGGAATGTGCACATATGCCATTGTTATTAGAGCTCAATGTGTAGGTAACAGGTAAAACTAATAAGGAGAAATATATAGGTTGGAAGTAGGGAGCTCAGGGACTTAAAGAAATAGCAGTATTTTAAAATAGCCATTGACAGGAAAAAACAGGAGACTTCATCAAATGTAAGTGAAGCATAGTTTATCCATAGTTTAACTCGACCACATTTCCAGAAAAAAAAATCCCAAATTTTGAATGATCTTTAATTGCTTCTGTAGTTAAATGTGAATATACATTCCTAAAAATAATTAATCACAAATTTTGCTTTATTGTGTTATCTTTGTATTTGGACGGTATGCCCCAAGAGATATATATTAGTTAAAAATTAGCATCTTGCCTTAAAATGGTACAAATTAAATTTAAACCAAATCATACAGTACATTCATTGGAGAAGCTAATTATGTTACAATGTTTTCTCAAGATTCACTTTGTGAAGCAAATATACATCTATAATATGTATATTGTTATATTATATATGTTATCTACAATATGTGTATGTATTATATACATATTATAGATATATAAATAATCCCCTAATTCATTCTTTATAAATAAAAATTTTATACAGTAAACATTTATTTTGAGTGGGTCATACATGCTATGGGAAATACTAAGAAAATCTTTTAACAATAGTTTTCATGTTTTCATACTGCTTATTAATTTATCATTTATATTTCTAGGATATAGAAGTAAAGAAGGTGATGTAAAAGTAATAAAATTATTTGATTTTCTCTAAAATGTCATGAAAATGGCATTTTTGATAGCAAAGTTATAGCACATTATATTTCAAGATATAATTTGCATTCAACCCACACGAAAGCTTTAGAAATCCATTCCATTTGAAAATTAATTATTCCTGTCCTCAATATAGCCTTTGACAAGGTAAGAAACAGTTGGATTCATTCTAATTTGCTTCAAGTAGTGGTAATTAGAGAGGGTGTGAAGAACAGCTCTCTGCTCAATTCTCTCTAATTATTGTAAGACACATATTAAACCTCTTAGGAAAGGAAATGCTTTGAGTCCACTACCCCCAATACTCTGGAAATATAAAGTAACGTGCTCGTTCCCTATTTCAGTTATTTAAAGAGAAATAGGTTACTGAGGAGCCATTGCAGATTTTCACGGGAACCATTTTAGAGAGCCTTTTAAAAGTGAAAACATGGTGCAGACTAAAACTCTCTGCAGATTTTCAGAGGTTTTCCTATCAAATCATATCCTGTCGTGTTATTAGTGTGGCATTATGTGTGACATAATGTTCATTCCTGATTAATCTGGTGTCCAACCAGTCCAGCCTAGTGAAATAAGCTTGAATCTGGATTGTTCTATCATTTTTGTGCCCAATTTTAGATCACGTGCAAATATGAGGACAATGTCTTCACCCTCTTCATGGCACCAGCACAGAAAAAGTCCAAGCCCTGTGACACTTTGCTAGAGACTTCCAATCATGCTGACTAGGTGTTAATAGCCAGTTCTTACTGGGGATTGTTGACCAATGAATTTCAGTTTCACCTAACACTGTATTGATTGCCCACCATTTTATCCATACTTATGTTAGAAGAGTCACAGCATGCTTCCACAGTATTTGTGTATGTGTGTGGACTAACCAATCAGTAATATTAGTAAAAGACCACCAGTAAGAACTGAAGAGGCAGGGAATAGAGATGGGATAAGGCAAGACTGCAACCTGGGCTTTAGGCTCCAATACATAAGATATTACACAGCAGTGACATTTTGGTAAGGGTTATTACATTTCCTTCTGGAATCAGGTAATTGTGGTAACAAGAATAATGGCCCTCCAAAGATGTCCTTGTTCCAATTCCTAGTATCTGTGAATATGTTACCTTACATAGCAAGAAAGACTTTGCAGATGTAATAAAACCATGAAACTTAAAGTAGGAAAATTATCCCAAATTATTTGGGTAGGCTTAATCAAATCCCATGAACACTTGAAATTCAGAGAACAGTCTCCACCTGGAAGAGGGCTGAAGAGAAATGTAGCAGAAAGAGAATCAGAGCAATTACAAGAATGAAAATGATTTGACATGTTGGCTCTGAGATGCAGGACCCACTTGCAAGGATGCTTCTTCTAGGAGAAAAGAAAGACCTCTAGCTGCCAGATGCAAGAAGATGGGGATCTCTGTCCTACAACCATAAGGAACTAGATTTTTGTCAACAAACTAAATGAGTTAGGGAGCAGATTCTTCTCTAGAGCCTTTCGAGGAAAACCCTGCAAGGCAACCTCATGACTTCAGCTTTGTGAAATCCAAAATAGAGGAATCAACTGTGTCAACAATAAATTTCAGACCTGCAGAACTGTGAGATCATAAATTTGTGTTGCTTAAAAGTGCTAAATGTGTGTAGCAACAATAAAAAACGATAAGTAATTCATATCATTGTTAGTAATTTTTGTGTAAAGTTTGGTAAACTTTTTAGGTAAGCAAAATGACAGTAGTGATTTCTTCAAGTAAATGTTTCACTTAATCTCATCAAGTTGATTGGTTGTAATTTTAATGTTACCTGAATGCTAATCTAATTTTAATGTTTACCTGTGAACAACATTATATATGGACAACATTTGCCAGGCTTTACTTCATGAGCAAATGTTTTCACTTATCTCAAATTGTTATAGAAATAGAGGAATAGAAATTAAATACTTTGGTTTATTATGATCAGTTTTCAGAAGTAAACACCAAGTTGGAGTTAAAAGCATTCCTTCATTTAATATCAGGACATCTGGGTTCTTCAGTGACTTTGAAATAAAGCGGTGTCCTTGAGCAACTCCGTTTACTCCCAGGAAGAGTTTCATTGTGGAACAGAAGAATTCATAAAGGTGATCTGCAGGACCCTTGCCAGCCCTGAGTCCTGTGGTTCTGGGAGCAGTGCACTGAGGGACAGGTGGAGATTAACTATAGGAGCTGGAGATGGAGAGACAGTTCATGTTTTATCTTTCTCAGAGAATTGTTATGAGGACAAAAATAATAATAAAAATAAATTTCCCTCTCTACCTAAAAGTGCTTTCCATCTGGGATTAGATCTGAATTCATTTGGGCTAACCAGGTGCTCACTTACTATCCCATTGTCTTTCCTGGACTACAAGTCCCTCCATATGTTGTATATCTTCCTTTAGGATTTGAAAATGTTTAACATTTGTTTAAAATAGCAAAGCAAATACAAGTTTTGATATTATACTCTGTCAGTCATTCATTATTTCCAAATTTTCTCTCTCTACATTGTTTTAAAAGTCTTTTAGGACATTTTGTTGCATTTAAAAATACTTACTTGTTTTATTCAGTTAATAACAACTATGCTGAGCCAGGCATGGTAGTTAATAATATTTTTGGTTAGATAACGATTTAATGTCTGTTTTAAGCAATTCCATTACTGGGTATATACCCAAGGGAATACAAATCATTCTACCTTAAAGATATATGCATGTGTATGTTCATTGCAGCTCTATTCACAATAGCAAAGACCTGGAATCAACCTAAATGCCTGTCGATGGTAGATTGGATAAGGAAAATGTGGTACATATGCAGCATTGAATATTATACACCGCACACAAAAAAAAGAATGAGATCCATGTCCTTTGCATTTGGAATATGGATGGAACTGGAGGCCATTATTCTCAGCAAACTAATGCAGGAACAGAAAACCAAATACCACATGTTCTCACTTTTAAGTGGAAGATAAATGTTAAGAACACATGGATACGAAGAGGGGAACAATACACACTGGGACCTACCTGAGGGTGGAGGGTGGGAAGAGGGAGAGGATCAGAAAAAAAACTATTAGGTACTAGACTTAATACCTGGATGACAAAATAATCTGTACAACAAACCTGCAACTGTACCCCTGAAGCTAAAATAAAAGTATTTTTTAAAAAAGCTCAGTTGCATTTCATCATCTCATATATATTGCTACAGATGGGATTTGCATAACATTTATGCTATGAAAAAATAATAACTATGTTAAGTTAAACAAATGTAAGTAAAATTAAATGATCTCAAATGCCCGAGTCACTTCAGTGTTTGAAAACTAAACAATTATAGAATGTTATTAATTAAATGAATATATTTTGTGTAATATAATAGGTTGCCTAGAGGGAGCAGGGAAACTCTGTTGGGCTCATTTGATTATGCAGTTGCTTAAGGCTGAGATGTTATGTTGCATAACATATACATATTAACATAAATATGAACCTAGAGGGTTGGATTTTTTTCTAAACATGGATTATAGCTGCCATGCTTGTGACTTGTTATTTTTTTTCCTTAGGATTGCGTGTGTGTGTTTATGTTAAATTTGTATTATACTTTCAGAGTATGCCACCTACAGTCTGATCTCTGTTGTGCTGTGGAGTATTAGGAAAGATCTTTTCCATGTTCTAGGAGGAGCAGCTTGGAGGACACCAGGCTACTATGAAGATTCCCATGGTTGCATACATCACCTTCTTAGTGGTTGACCTGGGCTTTCATTTGATATAAACGTTCTTTAACTCCCTGCTAGCAAACTTTACATGAACCCTAAAATCTCATCTCTGTATGTAAAGGAGCATCTCTTCTACCCATAGCAAATCCCACCCCCTGCAACTCCCCTGGAACGAGAGAGAAAAAAAGAAAGGTGTTACATTAATAAACCGGAAGCACAATAAATATTTGCTGTGAACAAGATCATCACAGAAATAAACAATTGGTTTATTGCTAAAATTTTAGAGAAAACTAATATGATTTCTTTTTTTCTTTGTAAAATTTTTAGTGAGTAAACAACAATGTTGCCAGCTTTCTACTGGACTAGAGCAATAAATTAGGGGTTTTCTAGAAGCATAGATATTGATAGACCAAGAAAATTAACTGTCATTGTGGAACACTAGTTTATTTTAATGGAAAATATTTGCTAAACTTATGGATTTTATATTGATATATTTCAATACCATTTAAATAGTTTAAAATTAAATGAAGTTTGAGCATATTTGTATAATTGCACAAAACAGAAAAATCAACAGGAAAAGGAACATATCTGACTTTCAGCTATCTCTTTCCTGTTTTGAAATCACCAAAGTAATTTAGAGGATGATAATCAAGATGCTTAAAGCAGCACAAAGGAGATAATTCATTTCTACACAATTAAACTACTTCTAAAATGCCTTTGGATTTGAAAATAAAGTTAATAAAAAGAAAGTCTTTCCTGTAAGTCAGCTATAAAACCAGAACATACACTCGCCCTCTACCAAGGTGAAAGAAATACAACTGCTCTAGGGAACGGTAAAAGAGGCTTAAAGTCAACACAAACAAAAATAACTTACGATTAATTTAAATCCTTCCCCTCTACCTGCTTTACATAACAACATTTTTTATTATTTTTCTTACAATTTATGATATATTAGTCCTTGCTAGTTCCATTGTAAGACATTCTGCACATTTTTTTTTAAGTAACGGGCAATTTCTCTTTAATTAATGCCAAGAAGAATTACTTGCACATTAGAATTGATTCATGATTAATCAGTCATATTTTCTGAAAGACACTTATTTTGATGAGAAGGGAAAAAAAATCAACCCGGTATAATTCCCATTTTATTTGATATGTACTCTCTTCATGTTAGTGAGCCCAGCTATTTTTCCATACAACTACTCCTTCTTCAGTTCCTATTACTTTTCTACATATTTGACAATTAATACTTTTTTTTCTGCTACCTGCTGCTGAACTAATTTTCTTGCATATTATGTTTGTCAGTCTCCTTCTATTTTTATCCCCCTGGAGAGTGACTCATTGGTCTTTTATTTTTAACAAGCTTCATGTTCCTCTGTACAGTCCCAGTGTGGCCATGCGAAGACAGGCACAAAAGTGAACTCATTTAAAAATCTGTGTCCTGTTGCAAAGCAATGATTATTTATAAAATTTTATAGGTTTTCATTTTCAGATTCTTGCCCCAGTTAAATAACAATTCTATGCTGGTTATTCTGACTCTGAAAATTCAAGCATATTACTAAATAATGTTGTAGCTTTTATACTATAAATGAAATATTATACATCCTAGTTGTCTAATTTATCTGTGGTGCTTTTCTACTCAACTTTATTTAATATTATTATTCTTATCTAATTATAATGTGAGCAATCTGATTGCCAGAACTAAGACTGTGTTGGCATGTTTTTGGTAAACCTCTAAGCTCAAAGCCTTGTAATAAATCAACCAAAACATGATATATGGTAATATGCCTTAGAATACAAATTCTCAGACCAAAAGTGAGCTATTTGGTTATTCTTATTTAGAAATATAAATATGCCTTTCCTGTGCTTGTTTTAAATATCTCAAGATAAGCTAATGCTTGAGAGATAAGATTTTTTATAAAAATATATTTTTTCATGAAAGACTGTTTTCTTTTTATTTCCAAAAGACATGATCAGTTATTTCCATTATTGTGGTATACTGCTTCTCTTTTAAGTGCTCCCTAAGTCTCCTTCATATCTGTCATGCCTTTTTATCAAAAAACTTCTGTAGCTATATGGGGGCATAACTAAAGGTAAGGTATGATAAAACTATAATTAAAATGCCAAGTAATAAAAAAATGCAAGTTTTATTTAGCTGGTCTAATGCCACCCAGGCTAAGTTGCTCTATTTAAACTTCCCACAAAATATTTAAAATTCTCTGGTTATTTTCATTGAGATATATTTAACATAAATAATGCACAAATCTAACTGGTCAGAACAAAGAGCTTTGACAATGACATATGACCAGTAAACGCCACTTATAACAAGATTAACTTTCCATCTTCTGGGAAAGTCCCCTATGTTACCTTCCCGTCAATTCTATTCTCCAATGCTCCTTCAACTAGTATCAAATTGCCATCGACTTAGAATAATTTTGTCTATTTTTATATTTTGCATAAATGAACCATTTAGTATGCACTCTTTCACTTCAGCAAATCATTGTGCCTATCACTAGTTCATTTTTTAAATTATTGAATAGAATTCCAATTTCTGTGTGTGTTTGTGCATTTTTTCCTTTTGGATGCCTGGGTCATGGAGTAGATGCATGGTTAATATCATAAATGAATAACAAACATTTCTCCAAAAATGTTGAATCATTTTATACTCCCATTATTTCAATAATGTATGAAATAACTGCTTGCTGCAAATCCTAACCAGTAGTTGCCGTTGTTAGTCATCTTGATTTTAGTCAGTCTAGTTGATGTGAAACTGTATGTCATTGTAGTTATAATTTGCATTTCTCTAACAAATGACATTAAACATATTTTTATGTGTTTATTGTCCATTCATAGATCTTCCTTTGTAAAGTATCTGTTCAAATCTTGTGCTCATTTTTTGCCACATTGTTCATTTGTAAATGTATTGATTTACAAACGTTTTTCTATATTCTGGAAGCAAATGCTTTGGTCAGACATGTGTGCTGCAAATATTTTTCACAGTCTGTCGCGTTCATATAATTTTCTTATTGGCATTTTGATGAACAGGACCAAAATTTTAAATTTTAAAGACTTCTAATTTATCATTTTTTTTTCCTTCAGAACTTGTTTTGTTGTTGTTCTGTCCTAGAAATCTTTGTTTTCCTTTCAGCTGTGAAAATATTATTTGTTTTACTTTAAAAGCTTTACAGTTTTATGCTTAGGCGCAAGACACATCTTGAACTAATTTTTGCATGTGGAATGAGATGAGAATCAAGGTTCATTTTTTAAAAAAATCCATACTCATATCCAGTTGTTTTAAGAACATATTAAAAAGATTCCTTTACCTAATAAATTAACTTACATCAGTTGTCCAGAGTCTATTTCTGGACTGGACTCCCTATTCCTTTTTATTGATCTATTTGTCTATGTTTACGCCAGTAAAATACTATCTTTATTACCTAATTTGGTGGTAAATTTTGAAATTAGGTATGATGAGTCCTTTAAATTTGATCTTCCTTTTTGTTTTCAAGGTTGTTTTGGACATTCAAATTATTTTAGCTGTTCAATAGCCTTTTCCTTTCCCCCCCAAAATATTTTACAATAGGCTTGTTAGTTTAAGAAATTAGCAAGAATCACTTTTTTAAAGTCACAGACATTATTCTTGCAAATACCATATACCTGAATCTTAACTTTTTTTCATTTCATGAAGTTTGACAATCTTCTGCTTGCAAATGGAGTGCTTAGTCTATTTCTCTTTAATGTAATTTGTAATATGATTGAGTTTGAGTCCCCCATGATGGTATTTGTTTTATAATTGTGCCATTTTTTTACATGTTACTCAATTTCTGCCTTATTCTGGTAAAATTTAAAATATTAGTAACAATCAATTTTATCTTCTGCATTTGTGTTTGTGACTATGCCTCTTTATATTAATTTGTAATGACTGCTCTACAGTACAGAGTAAAAACCTTCTACAATTCCATTTACCACTCAACCCACAACTTTTGTGTTATTATTGGCATGTATTTTACTGAAATATATGCTAAAATAGTATAATACATTGTGGGGTTTTTTTTGCTAGAATATTCAATAATTGCCACAGTTTTTAAAGATATCTAATTAAATATATGATATATGTCCATATAATTTGTTATAAATATATTACATATGCTTATATGTAAATGTAAACTTTTTTGCATTTATCCTATTAAGTTATTGGCAATAATTTGGTTATATTTTTAGACAACATTTATAAACTTTAATACTTCATTAAAATAATATATAGCTGGAGGATTTTTATTGTAGCTTGTACTGCTATTTCTGTTTTACAAAGGAAGAAATTGCTCAAGATAATTGTTAGAAGAAAAACTTCTGGCCGGGCGCGGTGACTCAAGCCTGTAATCCCAGCACTTTGGGAGGCCGAGACGGGCGGATGACGAGGCCAGGAGTTCGAGACCATCCTGGCTAACACGGTGAAACCCCGTCTCTACTAAAAAATACAAAAAGCTAGCCGGGTGAGGTGGCTGGTGCCTGTAGTCCCAGCTACTCGGGAGGCTGAGGCAGGAGAATGGCGTAAACCCGGGAGGCGGAGCTTGCAGTGAGCTGAGATCCGGCCACTGCTCTCCAGCCTGGGCTGCAGAGCAAGACTCCATCTCAAACAAACAACAAACAAACTGGAAGAGTCAGTTATTTGTGGGGAAAAAAACACTGCAATCCTGAAAGAACAGTGGATAAAATATTACTAGGCAGTTTGAGGAAATAATTAAGTATGGCTTGTAAGTGTCTG
>NW_016805059.1:217955-222463 GCF_001698545.2 Rhinopithecus bieti
AAGAAAAGAAAAGAAAACTTTTAAAGAGCCCATGTTTTTCTGACTCCTGGGACAATGTGCATTTTATTCTTTCATTGTGAAAGTGGCAAGAAAACTGATGGATAGAATAAAGTTTCCTCTTCATTGACAATGTAATCCATATTAAAGGCAGGCCTAACTTTGAATAGTTTGGAATGATTCTCCAACATGCTAGTCAGCAAAAGCCCAGGCTATGTTCCTGTCTCTGAGATCCACTCATCATCTACAACCTCAATCCTACTGTTTTATGTAAAAGCTTTTAAGTTAGAATGTTTAACACTAAACTACTTTTAAAGGATTAAAAATGATATCTTTATTTATAAGTAATATATGTCAGTAGTCCCACCTTCATTTTTATTTTGTAATCTGAGATTCTGTCTGTCATTTGCATGTGAGACCATTGCTGTTGGTTGGGTTTTTCAATATGCATTGCAACTCTTCTAACCCATGTTCCAAAATACCTTTCCTGCAGAGACTGGAAATGCTTAAAGCTGCATTTTGTAAACCCACTTATAGCTAGGGGTCTAGCTGTGACTTAGATTCTACTACTCTGATATAGACTTGGATTTGGAACTCAGTCATGCCAGAGACACTCAAAAATGGGGATCTATTTTGCTGCTGTGAAACATAGTATCATTGTCCTGGAGTAGACAAGTGTAGAGTCATTCCAAATTTAACAGGCAGTTATCTGATCAAGTGGCCTGTGGGTCAGGGCAGAGGAAGTGTGGTTCTGAAGCCAGCAGTTTCTTAATTCTATAGCCATCACAGGTGGTTGTTTTCTTGGCTGCAAAGTTTGACTTTATGAGTTATGCATGATAACTCATTTTAGAGTATAAGAGCTCTTCTGAAGAATCTATAACCATTTCTTACTTCCTTAAATTACCTAAACTAACTATTCTACTTAGCAAAATCCTGAGCTCTGCAGGAAGTCTGGGATCAGGTTTATATGCAACCTGTTAGTAACTAAATGATATTAACAAAATTATACTGAGCCTGAAAACTTTGGAGACATTTCTAAAATGGTAACCGTGAGAGGAATAAAAGTGAAAAGGAAAATGAAGAACTTTAAATTTGATGGAAATGACATGAATAAACATATTGTTTTATATATCAATAGGTTTATATGACATTCTAAATCAAAGGTAGTGAAAACAAGAAAACTTTTAAAAAGTGAAGTACTTTCATTTGTTTTAATCAATAAAATACCTTCCTTTCATTGAGTGTATCAAATAGCTATTTTGTTCCTGGAAGACAGGAGAAAATATTTTACCTGCTAAGTTGTTACGGGAAAAAAAATGGGAGGGAGATGTTAAAACTAAAAGCATTCGAATACAGATATAGACTAGACTAACCTGACACCTGGACTTGCTGAGTAATGTACCTGGAAAACTGACATTGTCTTTACACAACATCACTGTAAATGTCAGAAATATGCAATGTCTATTTTCCCTTGGTTATTTGTTCAGTAGGCTCCAGATCACTAAAGGAGATGTAGGCTCATAGAAATTTGTAGGGACTTGGGGAGTCATTCTTCTCTCCATGTTTTCTCTTGTAATTTGTAAAACTCTGTAAATTGTGATATCATTTGCCATGAACTGTACATGTTAGTCTCTTTCTGCCATTTGTATTAACACCCCATTGTGGCAACAAGCAAATGGACATATTTTAAATTGGCAAACACATTCTTTTCCAATTAAAATTCATATTTCTAAAAATTTATCAATTGTGTATTTCTGCTATATTTTTATATTACTAATTCAATTAAATATTAGCCAGTATTCTCTTCATATTTTCTGCTTCCTTCTTTGAATGAATTTCTACTCAACCTAAGTTGTGTTTCCTTAGAGTTATAAACATTTATGATTATCTTCATTGTTCCATATTTCCTCAGCTATAACTGAACACTGAATTATGCATTAGAGATTCTTTTCCTTTTATAATGTAGGTTTTCATTATTTAGTAATATCTTTTATTTTAGTTTTATGTATCTATAGATATAAAACTTTTAGAGTTGCATACCTGCATTTATATTGATTTTATTATGCATACCTTTTAAAATTATCTGATTTTCTTTATTAGTCATAGCTCTGCCAAATTTTGGTATCAGGATGAGGTTGGCTTCATAGATGAGTTAAGGAGGAGTCTCTCCTCAATTTTTTGGAATTGTGTTAGCAGGGATGTTACCAGCTCTTCATCTGTATGAATGTGGCTGTGAATCTGTCTGATCCTGGGTTTTTTTTGTTTGGTAGGATATTTGTTACTGACTCAATTTCAGAGCTTATTATTGGTGTGTTCAGGGATTCAATTTCTTCCTGGTTCAGTCTTGAGAGGGTGTATGTGTCCAGCAATTTATTCTTTTTTTCTATATTTTCTAGTTTATGTACATAGAGTTGTTCATAATATCTGATGGTTATTTGTATTTTAGTGGGGTCAGCGATAATATCCCTTTGTTATTTCTGATTCTGTTTCTTCGAATCTTCTCTCTCTTCTTCTTTATTAGTCTAGCTGGGGTCTACCTATTTCATTAATTTTTTCAAAAAAACAGCTCCTGGATTCATTGATCTTTTGAATGGTTTTAATGTCTCATTCTCCTTCAGTTCAGGTTGGATTTTGGTTATTTCTCGTCTTCTACTAGTTTTGGGATGTTTTGCTCTTGGTTCTCTAGTTCTTTTAGTTGTGATGCAAAATCGTCAGCAGAGTACTGGCAAACTGAATCCAGCAACATATCAAAAGGTTACCCACGATGACTAAGCAGACTTTATCCCTGGGATGCAAGGTTGGTTCAATTTATGCAAATCAATAAATGTGATTCATCACATAAAGACAAAATCACATGATTACCTCAATAGATGCAGAAAAGTCTTTTGATAAAATTCAACACCCCTTCATGTTAAAACTCTCAGTAAACTCAGTATTGAAGAAACATACCTCAAAATGATAAGAACCATTAATGACAAACCGAGAGCTAACATCATGCAGAATGGGCAAAAGTTGGAAGCATTCCTCCTGAAAACCGGCACAAAACAAGGATGCCCTCTCTCTCTGCTCTTCTTCAACATATTATTGGATATCCTGGCCAGGGCAATCAGGCAAGGGAAGCAAATAAAGGGCATTCAAATAGGAAGAGAGGAAGTCAAACTTTCTCTGTTTGCAGACAACATAATCCTTGTCTAGAAAACCCCATTTCTCAGCCCAAAATCTTCTTAAGCTGATAAACAACTTCAGCAAAATCTCAGGATACAAAATCAATGTGCAAAATGACTAGCATTCTTCTACAACAATAGGCAAGCCAATAACCAAATCAGGAATGCAATCCCATTCACAACTGCCACACACACACACACACACATACACGTACATGCACAATACCTATGAATACAGCTAACCAGGAAGGTGAAAAGTCTCTACAAGGAGAACTACAAAACACTGCTCAAAGAAATCAAAGATGACAAAACAAATGGAAAACGTTCCATGATCATGGATAGGAAGAAACAATATCGTTAAAATGGCTGTACTGTCCAAAGCATTTTATGGATTCAATGGTATTCCTATTAAACTACCATTGACATTCTTCACAGTACTAGAAAACCTATTTTAAAATTCATATGGAACCAAAACAAGAGTCTGAATAGCGAAGGTAACCCTAAGCAAAATGAGCAAAGCTGGAGGCATCACACTGCTTGACTTCAGTAACCAAAGCAGCATAGTGTTGGTACAAAACAGACACATAGACCAATACAACAGCATAGAGAACCCAGAAATAAGGCTGCATACCTACAACTATCTATCTTTGACAAACCTGACAAAACAAGCAATGGGGAAAGGATTCCCTATTGAATAAATGGTGCTGGGATAACTAGCTAGCCATACACTGAAGATTGTATATACCATATACAAAATTAACTCAAGATAGATTAAAGACTTAAATATAAAGCCCAAAACTTTAAAACCTTGGAAGACAACCTAGGCAATACCATTCTAGACATAAAAGAGGCAAAATTTCATGAGGAAGACATGAAAAGCAGTTGCAACAAATGCAAAATTGACAAATGGGATCTAATTACACTAAAATCTTCTGCACAGCAAAGAAAACTATCCATGGAGTGTAAAGACAGCTTATAGAATGGGAACAAATTTTGCAAACTTTGCATATGGCATGGGTCCAATATCCAGTATTTATAAGCAACTTAAATGAATTACAAGAAAACAAGCAAACAACCCTAATGAAAAACTAGGCAAAAGACATGAACTACTTTTCTTTCATTTTTTTTTTTTTTTTGGAAACAGTCTCACTCTGTTGCCCAGGCTGGAGTGAGTGGTGTGATCATGGCTCACTGCAACCTCCGTCTCCCAGGTTCAAGCAATTCTCATGCCTCAGCCACCTGATTAGCTAGGATTGCAGGAATGTGCCATCACACCTGAATAAAAGTTTTGTATTTTTGGTAGAGACAGGGTTTTGCCATGTTGGCCAAGTTGATCTCCAACTCCTG
>NW_016805059.1:222943-322378 GCF_001698545.2 Rhinopithecus bieti
AGCTATAACTGAACACTGAATTATGCATTAGAGATTCTTTTCCTTTTATAATGTAGGTTTTCATTATTTAGTAATATCTTTTATTTTAGTTTTATGTATCTATAGATATAAAACTTTTAGAGTTGCATACCTGCATTTATATTGATTTTTATTATGCATACCTTTTTAAAATTATCTGATTTTCTTTATTAGTCATAGCTCTGCCAAATTTTGGTATCAGGATGAGGTTGGCTTCATAGATGAGTTAAGGAGGAGTCTCTCCTCAATTTTTTGGAATTGTGTTAGCAGGGATGTTACCAGCTCTTCATCTGTATGAATGTGGCTGTGAATCTGTCTGATCCTGGGTTTTTTTTGTTTGGTAGGATATTTGTTACTGACTCAATTTCAGAGCTTATTATTGGTGTGTTCAGGGATTCAATTTCTTCCTGGTTCAGTCTTGAGAGGGTGTATGTGTCCAGCAATTTATTCTTTTTTTCTATATTTTCTAGTTTATGTACATAGAGTTGTTCATAATATCTGATGGTTATTTGTATTTTAGTGGGGTCAGCGATAATATCCCTTTGTTATTTCTGATTCTGTTTCTTCGAATCTTCTCTCTCTTCTTCTTTATTAGTCTAGCTGGGGGTCTACCTATTTCATTAATTTTTTCAAAAAAACAGCTCCTGGATTCATTGATCTTTTGAATGGTTTTTAATGTCTCATTCTCCTTCAGTTCAGGTTGGATTTTGGTTATTTCTCGTCTTCTACTAGTTTTGGGATGTTTTTGCTCTTGGTTCTCTAGTTCTTTTAGTTGTGATGCAAAAATCGTCAGCAGAGTACTGGCAAACTGAATCCAGCAACATATCAAAAAGGTTACCCACGATGACTAAGCAGACTTTATCCCTGGGATGCAAGGTTGGTTCAATTTATGCAAATCAATAAATGTGATTCATCACATAAAGACAAAAATCACATGATTACCTCAATAGATGCAGAAAAGTCTTTTGATAAAATTCAACACCCCTTCATGTTAAAAACTCTCAGTAAACTCAGTATTGAAGAAACATACCTCAAAATAATAAGAACCATTAATGACAAACCGAGAGCTAACATCATGCAGAATGGGCAAAAGTTGGAAGCATTCCTCCTGAAAACCGGCACAAAACAAGGATGCCCTCTCTCTCTGCTCTTCTTCAACATATTATTGGATATCCTGGCCAGGGCAATCAGGCAAGGGAAGCAAATAAAGGGCATTCAAATAGGAAGAGAGGAAGTCAAACTTTCTCTGTTTGCAGACAACATAATCCTTGTCTAGAAAACCCCATTTCTCAGCCCAAAATCTTCTTAAGCTGATAAACAACTTCAGCAAAATCTCAGGATACAAAATCAATGTGCAAAAATGACTAGCATTCTTCTACAACAATAGGCAAGCCAATAACCAAATCAGGAATGCAATCCCATTCACAACTGCCACACACACACACACACACATACACGTACATGCACAATACCTATGAATACAGCTAACCAGGAAGGTGAAAAGTCTCTACAAGGAGAACTACAAAACACTGCTCAAAGAAATCAAAGATGACAAAAACAAATGGAAAAACGTTCCATGATCATGGATAGGAAGAAACAATATCGTTAAAATGGCTGTACTGTCCAAAGCATTTTATGGATTCAATGGTATTCCTATTAAACTACCATTGACATTCTTCACAGTACTAGAAAAACCTATTTTAAAATTCATATGGAACCAAAACAAGAGTCTGAATAGCGAAGGTAACCCTAAGCAAAATGAGCAAAGCTGGAGGCATCACACTGCTTGACTTCAGTAACCAAAGCAGCATAGTGTTGGTACAAAAACAGACACATAGACCAATACAACAGCATAGAGAACCCAGAAATAAGGCTGCATACCTACAACTATCTATCTTTGACAAACCTGACAAAAACAAGCAATGGGGAAAGGATTCCCTATTGAATAAATGGTGCTGGGATAACTAGCTAGCCATACACTGAAGATTGTATATACCATATACAAAAATTAACTCAAGATAGATTAAAGACTTAAATATAAAGCCCAAAACTTTAAAAACCTTGGAAGACAACCTAGGCAATACCATTCTAGACATAAAAAGAGGCAAAAATTTCATGAGGAAGACATGAAAAGCAGTTGCAACAAATGCAAAAATTGACAAATGGGATCTAATTACACTAAAAATCTTCTGCACAGCAAAGAAAACTATCCATGGAGTGTAAAGACAGCTTATAGAATGGGAACAAATTTTTGCAAACTTTGCATATGGCATGGGTCCAATATCCAGTATTTATAAGCAACTTAAATGAATTACAAGAAAACAAGCAAACAACCCTAATGAAAACTAGGCAAAAGACATGAACTCCTTTTCTTTCATTTTTTTTTTTTTTTTTTTTGGAAAAGTCTCCCTTTGTTGCCCAGGGTGGGGGGGGGGGGGGATAATGGCTCACTGCAACCTCCGTCTCCCAGGTTCAAGCAATTCTCATGCCTCAGCCACCTGATTAGCTAGGATTGCAGGAATGTGCCATCACACCTGAATAAAAGTTTTGTATTTTTGGTAGAGACAGGGTTTTGCCATGTTGGCCAAGTTGATCTCCAACTCCTGGCCTCAAGTGATCTACTCGCCTCGGCCTCCCAAAGTGCTGGGATTACAGGCATAAGCCACTGTACCCAATGACACTTTTCAAAAGAAGACATACATGCAACCAACAGTCATATGAAAAAAAAAAAGCTCAACATTACCAATCATTAGAGAAATGCAAATCAAAACCACAATGAGATACCATCTCACACCAGTCAGAATGGCTATGATTAAAAAGGCAAAAAATAACAGATGTTGGTTTGCTTGTAAAGAAAAAGTGACATTTATCCGTTGTTGATGGGAGTGTAAATTGCTTAAAGCACTGTGGAAGATATTGTTGTGATTCCTCAAGGAACTATAAACAGAAATACCATTTGACCCAGCAATCCCATTACTGGATATATATCCAAAGGAATATAAATTGTTCTGTTATAAAGAGAGATGCACACATATATTCTTTGCAGCACTATTCACCATAGGAAAGACATGGAATCAACCTAAATGTCCATCAATGGTACACAGAAAGAAAATGTGGTACATATACACTGTGGAATACTATGCAGCCATAAAAAATAAGATCATGTCCTTTGCAGGAACATGGATGGAGCTGGAGGCCATCATCCTTAGCAAGCTAATGCAGGAACAGCAAAACAAATACCACATGTTCTCACTTATAAGTGGGAGTTGAATTATGAGAACACATGGACACAAAGGGGAACAACACACACTGGAGCCTATCAGAGGAGGGAGGGTGGGAGGAGGGAGAAGATCAGGAGAAATAACTAATAGGTAGTAGGCTTAATACCTGGATGAAGAAATAATCTGTACAACAAACCCCATGATACAAGTTTACCTATGTAACAAACCTGCACTTATACCCTTGAACTTAAAATAAAAATTAAAAAATAGGCCGGGCGCGGTGGCTCAAGCCTGTAATCCCAGCACTTTGGGAGGCCGAGACGGGCGGATCACGAGGTCAGGAGTTCGAGATCATCCTGGCTAACATGGTGAAACCCCATCTCTACTGAAAAAAAAAAAAAAAAAAAAAAAAAAAAATTAAAAAATAAAATAATCTGCAGAGTTTTTCTCATCTCATGTTCTTTCATGCTTGGGGTGGCATTGAAAAATGAAACCATCTCTTGACTTTTCCTAGACAATTTCACCAACTAAGCCTGGACCTTAGATTCTCCATGGGTCTTCCCAGACAATGTAGAGTCTGTAAGGTGAACAATGGGGATTGGATCAGACTCATTCCCCAGGTGCACACATCTTCATGTGCTCTACAGTTTATACAATCTCTTATGCTGATACATGCTGGTGTTCATTAATTACAATGGCTATGTGTTATACAATTTAATGAATATTTAGTAATACATTTTGATTCAATATTTGTGTTTCTACTTCTTATTTCTACAAACAAAGCTTTGGTAAACTTTCTCATACATATCTCGTAGAGAACATGAGCAAGATTTTTCTTTATAGTATAGGTATTGAGGCGGAAATGCTAGGTTGTAGGATATGTGCATCTTCATCTTTCCTAGGTTGTGGAAGTGTTTGTACCATTTTGTATTCACATCAGCAACACATGTGTTTCACTTTTCCTCTTGTTTACAGTACTACTCGGTACCAGATTTTACAATCAAGGTTATAATAGAAAGGGTTTTTTTCAATCTCACTTTCGTTTTCATTTGTGTTTCCATGATGCAAAACGGATAATTTTTTCATGGTGTTGACAATTTGAGCTTATCTCTAGGAAGTGTCTACCCAAGACTTTTGCCCTTTTTTCCCTATTTTTTGTTATTAATTTGAAGAAATTATTGACATATTCTAGGTGTTATTTTTACTGTCAGTGTTTTGTTTTATCATTGCAAATGTCTTCTCCAAGTCTGTGGCTTAATATTCTACTTTATGATATCTTCTGTAATGCAGAAATTTTTGTTTCAAAATAAAGTGGCATATAATTTGTAGATTATGTGTCAATAAGCAAATTGTTTTCTGTTTCAATTTCATAAAGATAGGTTTTTTTCTTCTAAGCATTTTCAAGTTTAGCTTTTCAAACTTTAACACACTTGGAAATTATTGTTTGTTTACATGGTATGAAAAAATGACCTAGTATTAATTTTTTATACAGATAGCCACTTGTCTATGACCATTTATCACATATTCCCTCTTTTGTCACTGTTATATTCGAAGTGTGGATGTTCTCTATCTAGATAGTATATCCCCCTCAATTTGACAATATTCGATCCAAGGAATTTGCATATAAATTCTTAAGTAAGATTGGCATGTAATTTTCTTTGCTCAAATTGTTTGTCTGTTTTTGTTGTTGTTGTTTTCTTCCTGTGCTGGATGCAGATCTAGACATCATCTTAGACCATAGAGACAAGAAACAGAATTCTACAGTGAGCTGAAGCAGAGCCACCCACAGCCTTAACCTGCCTGAACTTCCACTGAAGAAAGCACTACAGTTCTGCTTTGCTTGATCCCTATGTGGGGGATCTTTTCTAATTACAGCCACAAAGCTAATCCGAAATAATACTTAGCTATGTTCCATATTTTCTTGAGCTAGACTTGGTATTTTATATTTTTCTGGAAATTTCATATATGTTTAAAATTTTCAATTCATTGCAATGAGATTGTTCGTAATAAACTCTTATGATTTTTAAAACTCTCTACTCTAAAGCTACATGCCATTTTGCAGACTTGATTTTATTTGTGACTTTGTCTCTTTTCCTTAATTAATTTTGTTTTGAATTTGTGTTTTTAGTAAACTAAATTTCATTTTATTAATCACTTCTATCAATTCTTTAATTTTGGTTACTTTACTTTTTACTCTGACTTAAGAATTCCATTCATCTATTACTCTTTTACTCTAGTTTTATTTTATACTTTAATACTTTGATTATTTCACTATTTAATTATAAATCTTTTTAAAGATCTACTTAACTCTATACATTTCTCTATAAACACTGATTTAGCTGCATTCCACACATTTAATCTCTAGTCTTTTATTTTCTCACAGAATAGTGCTTTCCCACATGCAAAACTTCCTTGTCACTTCTTGTAATGATGTACTCCAAGTACACTGCCCTATTTTCCACTCTAAGATCCTAACTTACTGCAGGTGGACCATCTTCAGCGCACTGCTTCTCACATGCCTAACATAAATGTTCTGATTTCATGTAAATATTGATACTGTCTCTGGCACCTAGAAGCTTATATAATGTCAAGATATGTACCTTGATATACACACTGCAGCCCTGGAGAGCCCTCTCCTCTCCAACACATCCCCACTATGAGAGTTCTTGAAATTATTGTCTTGTTTTTTAGTTCCTTCTTAAGTCTGTTCTTAAGCTATTTCCATTTCTTTTAAAGTCAGATATTGATTTTTTCCTAATATTTCTATGAAAGGGGGTACACATTATTCAACCTTATTGCTGTAAATGGAAGCATTAGATGTTTACTATAAGTATATATGGTACATTAAATTATTATTTTATGAGGTTGTTCTATGTAAAAACATTTCTTTTAAATTAGCAACCAATACGTTTTGGCAATACTTTTGAGATCGTCTATGATAGCCATGTTTTTCTTCTACTTATTGATATGTGCACTATATAAATAGATATCCTAATATTAAACAAATCTTTTATTCCTGGGATAAACTCTAGGTAGTCAACATGATGGTCGGACTGGATTTTCTTTAGGGTTTCCATAGTGCATTTAACAGGTATCATTGATGCCTAGTTTTTATTTAAGGTATCATTCCTAATTTCTAGTTTCAGGACTAGATTCTGTAGCATAGAAAACTATTATGACATGTGTAAAACAATACAATCCAAAATTCTTTTAAGGAGGCAAATTATTGATAACTTACTCTATATCTTATGTAGTTACTAGACTTTAGATTTTCAAAGCTTTGGTTTGGGTAATGGATTTATTACAAAAATACAGAATTCTATATGTATTAACTATAATTATAAACATGATTTTCTTATTTAAAATCTCTGTATTGTTACAGTTCTTTTCTCATTTCCAATTTTGTTTTCATTTTGTTTACATTTTACTGTGTCCTAGAGATTGGTCTAATTTTATAATTTTCAAAATTAATTGTAGCTTTTTTAGAACATATTCTATTATTTTTGAATATCATCTTATTAGTTTTTAAAATCAGTCCTTAATCTTTTATCTCTTGTCCTGCATTTTTTCTTTATTGTTAATCTAGATAAAGAAAATTTAAACATGGAATATGCACCCCTAGTTCCTTATCAATTTATGGTAGTATCATCTTAAACATGGAGTTTGGTTTTTGTGGTAGGTTAATTCATATTTTAAGAATGAATGATTATATAGGAAAACATTTGAGTGACTAAAGTAACTATCATTGGAAGTAAACCTATTAAAAAACTTTAACAATATTTTAAATACTCTAAAAGAAAGCACGAACAACATCATGCCAAATAAAGACAATGTCAGTGATGTTATACATTTCAAGTAAGGAACGTATCCTTCACTTGAGTAGGGTTTTCAAGTAGAAATTTCACTATTTTGCTCTTTATTGTTTGTGGCACTCAAAATGAAGGTAAGGCTGAGAAGAGCGGAAATATTTTTGCACATTTGCCTTTGACCTCCAGTACAATGCCAATCTCCAATTTTCCCTTTCCCTTTTCTTTTTTAATTTAGATAAAATATGAAGGCAAAAGTGAATTGGTAGTAAATTTGTCTGACCATGGCATCTATTCTCTTTGTTGCAATTAGTGTTTTAAATCATTAGATGCAATTCCTTAGGAACCATCTGGAGTGATATCTCTTCCGGAAAAATCTGGAACTACTTGTGGAAAACTCCTAGTAAATGTATACTAATACTTCATGCTTTTATTACTATTATATAGCTTTGCCAAAGATTACTTTAAATGAGTGTTCAATGATTAGAGGTGTGCAGACTTTAGCAGAGAAAAGGGAGGACTTTTCTGTGTAATGTATCAGGAAGATCAATTTTCATCACGTTCTGTGTGTAGTCACTATTGAAATGGCTTCTGCAGAACATTTGAGGCCTATTTTTGTAATAACTCTTACTCTTTACATTTCTAACGAGATGAAAATCATGTGATTTCCGTAAGATTTGCTTGGGGACATTTTATAATAGTATCCAATTACTGGTGAATGCATTATATGTATTGGATCTATGGGACCCTGAGAGATGATAATGAATCAGATTCTTGCAGTGAAACCCTGGGTCCTTATTTTAGCACATTTCCCCCAGGTTATTCTGATACATAACTGTATTCCCTTTCCACTGCCTTAAAATAGCAAGTGTTTTACCTGTAATATATATTTCTGTGGATGAATAGAGTGTAACTATTTCTTAACTGCATGCAAAATGGAGTTTTGGAAAAAGTTTCATTCTCTAAGGCATTTGATGAAGTCCTAAAAGATTCACATCTTTGCTTCATTACATGATCTGGTAATAAGTATCTGGTAGGCACTTTTCTGGTCACATAATGATAGGCTCTGAAGATGTTCAGCTAGTTTGCAAATATAATACATTTTAAATTCATGAAAAGAAAGCTGTTGTTGGTATATTGATGAATTTTAAAATGTCTTCAATCGCTCTTAAAAAATGATTTTGATGATGTTAGCAATATGGTAGTTATAACCATAGAAGTGTTTCAATGATACTTTTGAGAACCACTCATTTTATGCAAGTCTTTTAATAATCTATGCTTATCTACAATGGTCAATGATCTCCATCTCAGTGTCCCACAGAAGTGATATGCTGATTCTCAAGAGATAGACCTCACTTTCAGTTGATGATGCCAATGAGATTTGACACAGTGGCAAGCAGCCCTTGCTCATGGTGACAGAGATAGCCCTGCTGATTAAACAGCCTTCCAAGGCACTCCGTAAATTAAGCCACACATCGTTGATACTGACACTGTCGTTCTCTCACTAATTCTGTGATGCTGGGGCAGTCATGTATGTTTTGTATTTTTCAATTACTTATTTCTATGATTCAAAATTTGGGGAAGAACATAAAAACCATATTAAAATACACTTGACATTATATTAACATTTAAAAAATCCGATTTTTTTGTGATCTAGTGGCTATTTATCACATGTTCAGTGATCTGGTATCTTTTGAACATCCTTCCTATGGTTCATAATCGGTGCCTTGTTCTCAAGTTAGAAGTGAGAACGCCATCTCTCAGGCTTCCTATTGGCTGGCTAGATGACTTGGCTCTGCCAATCAGAAAAGTTTGGGAGACTTTGGATTTAGAAGTAAGCAATAAGGGGAAATGCATACAGTGCAGAATGCATTTTTTAGTGGGGATAGAGGAAGAGTCCGGGGAACCTTGTATCCAACGTGAAAGGTGTGAACTGCCGTGTTTGTGCTGAGCAGCAGAGGCAGTGATACTCTCACTGGAGCAATGCCCACATTGTGGCGTGTATGCAGCTCCAACTTGCTGAGACTGACTCTACAACTTTCTTAGAGATGAGCTTCCTAATATTTCTTAATCCATTTCCTAATATAATTTAGAGTAAATTCTTATCTCTGTAACAAAGACCTCTGAACTCACACATCCTCTCACACTTGTTAACTACTTTCTAGGCATTTTGTCTTCTTCCTGTTTTTTCAAAAACACCATTTTGTTCCTGTTTCAGGACTCTTCATGAGATGTTCCATCTGCCTCAAATACAAATATTTGCAGGCTTGACTCTTGTCATCCTTTACACCTCTGCTCAAACACCACTCTCTCAAAGAAGCCATTCTCCTTATTCCTCTCCTCTACAATCCAGTAATCTCTATCTCCATTTCTTGTTTCATTTGTTTGTGTATTTTCTTTTTTATTTTTTCATTTCAATAGGTTTGGGGGAACAGGTGGCGTTTGGTTACATGAATAGGTTCTTTAGTGGTGATTTCTGAGATTTTGGTGCACTCATCACCTGAGCAGTGTATCCTGTACCCAATATGTAGTATTTTATCCATTGCCACCCCTCACACATTCCCCGAAAGCCCAAAGTCCAATGTATCATTCTTATATGTTTGCATCCTCAAAGTTTAGCTCCTACATATGAGTGAGAACATTCGATGTTTGTTTTTCCACTCCTCAGTTACTTCACTTAGAATAATAGTCTCAGACTCCAATTCCATCCAAGTTGCTGCAGATACCATTATTTTGTCCCATTTTATGGCTGAGTAGTAGTCCATGTTATGTTTATTATGTTTTCTTTATCCACTTATTAACTGATGGGCATTTGGGCTGGTTCCATATTTTTCCAACTGCAAATTGTGCTGCTATAAATATGTATGTGCAAGTATCATTCTCGTATAATGACTTGTTTTCTTCTGGTAGATACCCAGTAGTGGGATTGCAGATCAAACAGTAGATCCACTTTTAGTTCTTTAAGGAGTCTCCACACTATTTTCCATTGTGGTTGTACTAGTTTACATTCCTGCCAGCAGTGTAAAAGTGTTCCCTTTCCACTGCATCCATGCAAATATCTATTATTTTTTGATTTTTTTATTATGGCCATTCTTACAGGAGTGAGGTGGTATAGCATTGTGGTTTTGATTTGCATTTTCCTGATAATCAGTGATGTTGAGCATTTTTACATATGCTTATTGGTCATTTGCATATCTTCTTTTGAGAATTATTTCATGTCTTCCTCACATAACGAGGGCAGAACCTGTTTTTGTTTTCTTTATATAAGCACTCTCAGAATCTGGAATAGAGAGCCAAACAAATAGCAAACATCTGCTATTTGAGAACAAATGAATAAAATGCTTAATATATTGCTTCTCTTTGAAAGCATCATGAAGATAGTATTAAGAACCACAGAGGTGTATTTTGACCTAATGGAGAAGAATAGACAAACTCAATGGAGAATTGAGCTAAAGGTAGAAAGAAAGGATATGGGGGGGGGGGGGAAGAAGATTTCTCAAAGGAAAAAACGGTGAAGCAACGGGATGAAACCAAAACGTAGTAATATGAAGAGATCATCAAATATGCATTCCTAACAAACTACGTGCCCAGCACTTCATGAGAAACTGCAAAGCATACTTCGAAAAATCTAAGAAGTCTACAATATTGTTCCTGCCATTTAATATTCTGGATTAGAGAAGAAGGAACATTTACGTAAAGCGAGAAAAGGAAAACATAGAAAAGCATGAGTTATCTGCTGGGCACGGTGGCTAACACTAGTGATCCCAGCACTTTGGGAGGCCAAGGCTGGCGGATTGCCTGAGCTCAGGACTTCAAGACTAGCCTGGGCAATATGGCGAAACCCAATCTCTACAATAATAATAAAAAATAAAAATAAATTAGCCAGGCATGGTGGCGCATGCTTGTAGTCCCAGCTACTTGGGAGGCTGAGATGGGAGGGTCCATTGAGCCTGGGAGGCAGTAAGTGGAGACTGCACCACTGCACTCCAGCCTGAGTGACAGAATGAGACCCTGTCTCAAAACAAGCAAGCAAAACAAAACAAAAAACTCCAAACAAATATGAGTTATGCAGTTCTAACAGTTCCGGAAATGTTCCCCTAAGAGCTTACATTGCTCTGAGTGAAAAATCTGAAGCCGTGCTTTGGAAATAAGTTCTTCATAAGCAGAAATAATTGTGTAGGATTTGTTTTCTCAAGTTCATTCCTATGAAACATGATGAAACACTAATAATTTTTTAGATAAAATTAGTCTAAGTTTCAATATCTAATAGCAGAATACTAGTTAATCCCTAATACTGACAAACTTTCAAATTATGCCTCTTCAATCACTTTTCTAATTAGTGGGAGGACATCTTGAAGCACTATGATCATTTAAATTTTAATTGTCAGACAGTGCTGCGTACAGTTACTCCATATGTTTCTACCAAAAAAATATGAACACTTATGCCAAGAAAGGAACTATAGTTTTGATGATGGTGGCTAATTGGGTAACTGGGCATGATTCAGTCTACTGCTTATGCAGTCAGAAGATAATTATCACATTTGCCACTATCTCATATGCATATATATTTTTCTTCTTTCCAAAAAATTTTAGTATGTAATAAGTAAATAAGGTTTCTGTCTCAAGGAGAAATACACATTACCATTCAACTCACTTAAAATATATTCAGACATTATAACAACATGCTAAGTGAATACATACACACACAAACACACACATACATACTAGAAGTTATACAGTGTCACAATAACAAGAACAGGCATTTATTGTGCTCATAATATGTGTTGGGAACTCTTATCAGGGCTTTACATTATAGTAACATTTTTAATCCTCACAGCTACCTTATGAGATAGGTTTTCTGTTATTCCCATGTTGCATATAAGAGCAAATGACTTGTTCAAGTTTAAACGATGAATGAGAAACAAAGCCTGGATTTTCACCCAAGAATCTTGCCACCGAAGCTATGTTTTTAACCATCAGGTAGTACTGCCTTGCTAGTGGGAATAATAAGGGGCTTTGAGTCAGATCAGTTCAAATTTAGGATAAAATTTTAGTGCTGATTGTGACTTTGAGAATATTCCTCAATGTCTCTCAAACTTAGGACCTTCATCTGTAATAAATAAGTAAATCAATGGAAATCATTAAACCAATCTACAACAATAGCTATTGTAAAGGGTCGCCACATTGCTTAAAAATGATGTAACATATGTAAAAGTATTTGGTAAACTTTTCAGAAATAATTCCCTCTGCCTGATACACCTGCTTCTTAGTGTGCTTGCATATTGGTTATAATCATCTTTCTCCAAAAGGCACAGTTGGGACCTGTCTTCCTGTCTGTCTTCCTGACTGAACACCCATCCCATCCAACCATCCACCCATCCACCCCTCAACCCAGCAATGTTTTTCCTTTTGATTTATATTATTGGAAGTAATCTGTGGAACTGAAAATAATTCCCAAAATCAAGATTCATAACACCGCTGCAAAATGACCCAGAAGCATTAGATTTGATAACCCTACAGTCAGATTACCATTTTCTCCCAATTACTACTGATTACTACTGAACAAAAATAGTACTAACAACTGTACATATTTGATAACATGCTTTGATTTGTTTCAATTAATGTTATATGAATTTCCCCTTATCATTAAATATTGTCCTTACTACCAACCAACCAACCAACACAAACAAATAAATAAATAAGCAAATCAGAAAAAAAAAAAGTAGTAACAGCTCAACACACCACATTACTCAGGAGACCAGAAACTGAGGCCATTTCAATAAATCTAATATGAATAAAGACTGGCCTCTACAGGTTCCAGTTTAATAGAAAGTACCATGTCTCGTACTTCCTGTCATTTCCAGTCACATGTCTGAGGCTTGGACTATGTTTTCCACACAGGTGGAGTGGGGGCTCCTATGTGGTGTGACTTAAGTTGTGACCAGGACATAGTTCTTGCCTTTTTCTTGTCTTACTTACACTCTCGCCTGCTTATTTCCCTTTATCTCCTTAATCAATACTCAGGTATAGTTGTATTAACAGATAAGTTTCAACCTACAAATAGAATTAAATAAGTTATTGGCCAACTATGCCATGTTATGAATTATTTTGGTGAGAAAACATGATTTATTAATAGGTGGCTGATAACATGTACTCTAGTGAAAACCAGGAGAGTTAAAATAAAGTGGATACTTTGGAGTCCAAGTTACTGTATGGTGAGTGGAGATCATTGAAATAGGACAGTGAGAATAATGAGATACTGAGAACAGCAGAATAACAGGTTAAAAAGGGAAGTTGTTAAATATATGTCTGAGTTTGCTCCTGGACTTACTATTTTGTTGCAATTTATTTTTCTATTTTTCCTAATATCACATGATCAGAATATCATAGGGTAAAAGAAGCCCTGAAATTAGGTAACTCAAGTCCTCTAACAGATAACTTATTTTGTCAATTGTACGTTCAGATGTTTTGCCTGCCTTTTACTCTGCCTATGTCTTTTTCTTGTTGATTTGTGTTAGTTATGTATATTCTGGGCAAAAATCTTTTGTTGGATGTTCCAATTGCAATTTTTTTCCCACTCCTTGGATTGCCCATTCATTTGTAAATGATGTCTTCAGATAAGGAGACCATTTGCATCTGATCAAGTCAATGTATCAATTCTGTTATTTTCTACTGAGTACTTTTGTGTCTATTGAGAAATCTTTGTCTTTCTTAATGGCTTGAAAATATTCTCCTATAATTTTTTTTCAGAAGCTTTATAGTTTTACCTTCTGTATTTGGACCTATGACCTATCTTAAATCAGGTATTTACTGAAGAGAAGTGAAAATCCACATCAACATAGAATATTTAACAAGAAATTTCATAGCAACCTTATTCATAATGGCCCCACAATGGAAGCAAATGAAATTACTATTAGGTTGGTGCAAAAGTAATTGTGGTTTTTGCCATTACTTTCAAGAAGCAACAGAAAAACAAATTTTATTACTATATTCACAGAACAGAATATTGCTCCACCAATAAAAAAGTGAGTCACTGATATACTTAACAACTGGGCTGGGTGCGGTGGCTCACACCTGTAATCCCAGTACTTTGGGAGGCCGAGGCGGGTGGATCACGAGGTCAGGAGGTCGAGACCATCCTGACTAACATGGTGAAACCCCGTCTCTACTAAAATATAAAAAATTAGCAGAGCGTGGTGGCATATGCCTGTACGCCTGTAGTGCCAGCTACTCAGGAGGCTGAGACAGCAGTATGGCGTGAACCCGGGAGGCTGAGGTTGCAGTGAGCAGAGATCACACCACTGCACTCCAGCCTGGGTGACAGAGTAAGACTCTGTCTCAAACAACAACAACAACAACAACAACAACAACAACAAATACTGGATGACTCTCATAAACATTAATTTGTACAAAATAAGCCAAACATAAAAGAATACATTTACATGATTCCATTTATATGAAGTCTAAGAACAATCAATTATTTGAGGGCAATAGAAATCAGAAAGTGGTTAACTCTGGGGCAGGCTTTTGTTTACCTGTAATGAGAAGGAGGGAAATTTCTGGGATGATAAAAATGTTCCATATTTTGTTTTGGATGGTGGTTACCTGGTGCATACAATTGTCAATATCTATCAAAATGAAAACTTAAAATCTGTACAATTTATCTTGTATTCCTTGTAAGTCAACAATTTTAAAATACAGTGTTAGATGGACATTACAAGGAATAACAGCATTTTATCAACAGTAAACCGAAAGTCAATAGTCATTTCCTAAATAATATCAATAGTGCCCCCTTGGAGTTGTACTGTCCACAAACTGTCTGTGCTCAGCAGCCGTGGTAACATACCAATAATAACTAGAGCAACATTGCTATGACTTGGTGCAATATACGAGTAGCCATTTAACAACAGCCAATATTTTTGATGTTTACTTTGTTTTAAATGCTTTGCAGATATTATTTCAATTAATTTATCATTAGACGCCATCAGTGAATGTCATACCAACTGAGCACGTTGCTTTCTTTTCCCCCTGTTAGAGGTTATTAATGTTAGCCCATGACTTTAAAAAGGGTGAAAGTTATCAAATGCCAACACATATATGGGAAGATGGTAAAGAAGAAAACGTAGGGGAGACAGAGATCACCAGAGATCATCCCCGCTTAAGCTCTTATGTGGGCTGCCTGGCTGTATCTAGAAAGCAAACTGTCGCCAGGCAGATTAACAAGAGGAAAGTATAGTTTTACATGTACATGGAGATTTTCCCAATAGAGTGAAGTCCAAAGAAGTGGGCAAAGCAAGATGCTTTTATATATTTTAGACAAAGAATAATAACTTTGAGAAGAAATGGCAGGTCAAGGAAAATCTGGCTAGGGGAAGCAAATTTTCCAGGGGAGTCAGGAAATATATGTGGGATATAAATCTAGCAGAAAATAAGGGCCACTTGGGTAAGTATATTTATTTAGGGATATTGCAGCCCTCAATTCCCGGTCTCTGGTGATTAGGGCTATTTTCTCTTCCTGGTACTGTGAGTGTACTCCTTCCAGAGGAATCTTTAGGCTTGCTACATGTTGGAAGAGACAGGTCAGCTATCCCTTTCTGAAACTACAATTTCTTCAATATTTCAACTGGATATAATCAATATAACAATCTGGCAAATTTTGAGATAGTACATTCTTCACTCTTTCAAAAGGTATCCCTAAGAGATTAAAATACTAATGTTAGATTGTTTTAATACCCAGGACTCACTCTAGGCCAAAGTCTTGATAAAGAAGTGTATTTTCAGCATGCCATGAACAACTTTTATTTTATTCTGTAAAAATAAAATCACTTTCACAACTATCTGAAATACTACACTTCGCCTCACCTGTGGACTTCCCTTTTCCTAAGTGTCTGAGTTTTTTTGTGTGTGTTCAGTGCATGCTTGCTATGTTTCTGTGCAGATTGCTTGTGGCAAATCACTTATTTTTCACCATAAGCTTCTGTGTTAAGTACGCTTATTTCTTCATTTAATGTAAGATGGAAATGAGACACAAATGTTAAGTAACTTCCTGAAGCCACACAGCTTATAAATTAAAGATCTGGCCTTAGAATCAATGTGGTTTGATGTCAGAGTCTGCACTTTGATCACTATACACTGTGACTTTATGCCCCTTCATTATTATGCTATTTGCCTCTAAAACATATGGACTTAATATGCGAATCACTCCATTTTACACTTTCATTTCTTTAAAAATGCACTCTGTCTTAATCCACAGGAATAAAAGGTGCCACTCAGACAAGAATCAGCTAGTGGAGGAGGTGTTTTTATTCATTATCTAATCCCTTTTCTACAAATTATTCGTAGGCAGCCATTTTCTCCAGCCATTAATTTAACAAGTATAGACTAAAGCACTTACTCTATGCTAGAAACCTAAATGGACTCTGGGAGCTCAAATGCTACCTAAGTACACTCCTAGAAAATAGTGTCAAATTTCAGAAGGGTGATAAATATTCCCTAATACCCCTTTGATAGTGAAGATTGGTGATTTCCTGGAAACAATTCAATTTTGCCTTAAAAATTGGTGCAGCCATTTCCATATTCCCCCAATTAAAATTCCAAGCCATGAAGACTGCAAAACAGTCATTTACTTAGAATGAAAGTGAAATAAAGAGATCCAAGTACTTTATGCATCTATTCTTATATGTGTCAGTTTCCTATTGCTGCTCTAGTAAATTACCGCAAATTTACTGGCTTAAAACAACTCAGATTTTACAATTTGAAATGCAGACATCTGAAATGGCTCCCACAGAGCTAAAATCAAGGCATTGGCAGAGCTGTATTTCTTTTCTTCTGGAGACTACCAGGGAGAACCTCTTCCCTTGCCTTTTCCAGCTTAGAGGCTGCCTGCCTGGACCCTTGGCTCATGATCTCTTCCCCATTTAAAAGTCAGCAGCAACATATTCAAATCTCCTTTTGACTCTGACCATCCTGTTTCCTTTTTATTTCTAAGGACTCCTGTGAATACAATGGAGTCACTGGGATAATTCCAGATAATCACCCCATCTCAAAACACTTGATTTTATCAGATCTGCAAAGTCTCTCTCTCTTTTTTTTTCATGTACAGGAACATATTCATAGGTTCTGGGTGTTAGGACAAAGGTATCTTGGGGAGGGAGACATTTTCTGCTTACTACATTTGTGAAAATTATCTTACAGCTATGTATTCCATAAATAATTATCTCTTTTGAAAATGTAATTTTCCATAAAATTATATATTTAATAGCCAGAATATGTATTATTTTTTAAAGTAAATTACTTTTAAATTTTCCCAAAAATGCCTCATAAAGAATATCCTGAAAGCATTCTTAATTGGTACAGAAAAGAAATTACTTCACAGAATGTATAAATAATGGACATGCATTTTTAATAGCCTCTCTTCTTTCTCTTCATCTCCCTCTCCACCTCCCCCATCTCCATCTTTGTTTCTCTCTCTTTCCCTCCCATCCCATCTCTCTTACACACACAGGCATACCCACACAACTAAATCTGCTCTGCTTCTTACTAACAGCAAATGCACTACGTTAAGGAAAATATCTGGTTCAGAAAATATATTTTTTTGCTTGGTCTTAAATAGAAAGTGCTCATGCAAGGAGAAACATATTTAACATGTCCGAGGGATGGCTTGAGGGGTGTGAAACATCCTTCCCAGGAGAAATAATCCCCTGGCTCAAACCAAATTTATGGCAGGAATTTGATAAGTTGGCTTACTCCTCTATTGCCTTTAGGGCATAATGCAATGTGCTGGACTTGGTGGATGAGTCAGAAAGCAGTGGTTCACATAGAACTTGCTTCTTAGAGGCAGAAAAAACAATCCCTCTTTAATGGGTGCTTTGGAAGTGTTCCCTGAACTATAACCTTGGTGGATGTTGGATTCAAGATCGTTAACCACCCAAGATAAACACAGTACATAGGAGGTAGTGTTCTCTCCATGTGTGGTTTGCAAATGGAGCTAGTTGTTTACAATAGCTGCAGTTAAATGAGAACAAAGTTAAGTAGTGATGAGTCAACTATGCAAGGCTCTGTCTTGAAAAGTACAACAAAGAAAATAACGTCAATTTTCAAATTGGAAAATTATTTAAATTACACATACATACAATTCTTAAGCCTATAATCCCAGCACTTTGGGAGGCTGAGGTGGGCGGATCACGAGGTAAGGAGTTTGAGACCAGCCTGGCTGACATGGTTAAAAATACAAAAATTAGCCAGGCGTGGTGGCAGGCACCTGTGATCCCAGCTATTCAGGAGGCTGAGGCAGGAGAATTGCTTGAACCTGGGAGGCGGAGGTTGCAGTGAGCCGAGATCAAGCCATTGCACTCCATCCTGGGGAATAAGAGCAAAACTCTGTCTCCAAAAAAAAAAAAAAAAAAAAAAAAAAAAAAACCTTGCAGGTGAATTACTTAGAGTAATGAACAGACAAAAGGAGAGGATTAGATTTCCAAATCTACTACTTAGTAGCTGGGTGAACTTGCACAAATTACTTAATCTCACTATGTTTCAGAGTCTTTACTTTTAAAGTGATAATAAAATAATTTGCCTAGCCTACAATTCAGTGTTATAAAGATTACTGTATACCTGAAAGAATACTTGGGAAAGCACTCGATATGCTCTCAAGTAAAAAGAATTCATTACCAACTGAAAACACACGAGTTTATTAGTTATTGCCAAGTAACAATTTGAGGTATGAACCAAGTAGTGACAAATGAAGGTGCATGCTTTTCATCATTTTTGTTGTTGTTCAGCTTTACTATAGTCAGTATCCGTTTATAGATGCAATCCAATGAGTTATGGCAGATGTATACACTTGTAAATCTACCATCTCAGTCAACAGAAAGAACATTTCCATTGCCACTGCTTAACAGTATCACCATAGATTAGTTTGAAAAGTTTAGAATTTTATGTCAGTGGAATCATAAATTATATACTCATTGTGTCTAGCTCCTTTTACCCTGTATAAAGTTTCTGAATTGTCTCGTATGACAAAATATATGTATCATTGGTTTGTTTCTTTTGGTAGCTGAGTAGTATTTCACGGCATTGCATATTGTATTATGCTCGTTCATTACCTTTTGATCAACATTTGAGTTGCTTTCAGTTTGAGACTATTATAAATAAAATTGCTAAAGACATTCTTATGAAAGTTTTTGTGTGGACAGAAGGTTTTTATTTATATGTAAATAGGAATGAAATTATTGGGTCATATGTAAATACATGTTTACCTTTATGAGGAATTGCCGAACTGTTTTGCAAAGTGATTGTACAGTTTCACTTCCTGACCAGCAATGTAGTGGTTCCATATAATTGGCAATATTCATGCTTATGATTTTAAATTGTAACCATTTGAATATGTATGCAGTTGCATGTCATTAAGGTTTTACTTTACCTTGACGCTTTTGTCAACATCCAATTGACCATATGTGTGTGTATTTATTTCTGGACTTTCAGTTTTGTTCTATTAATCTGTGTCTATCCCTTTGCTAAGTTTATCCTACTATGACTGCTATAGCTTTATAGTCAGTTTTAAAATAAGGTAAGGTGATTTTCCCTCATTGTTTTCCTTTCAAAGATTGTTTTGGCTATTTTAGGTCATTTGTATTTCTGCAACTTTTATAATCAGATTGCCAAATTTTACAAAAATACTTGCTGGAATATTCATTAGATTTGTGCTAAACTTACAGATTAATTTGGTGGTAAATTGACATCTTAACTATATTGAGTTTTTTGAATCATGATCATGGTTTACCTCTCCAATTACTTACATGCTCTTCTACTTCTTTTAGCAAAATTGTATAGTTTGGCATGTATTTTGTTAAAATACCTCTAAACATTTTATATTTTGAATGCTATTTTAAACTGAATTGAGATTTTACTATATTTAGAATTTTATTTTGCTATCATATGGAAATTTTGTATCTTGTACTCTATGGCCTTGCTAAATTCATTTATTATTTCTATTACCTCTTTCATAGGTTTCAGAGGGTGTTCTAAAAAAAAATGCAATTTTTTAATAAAACATTTTACCTCTTCCTTACAATTTTAAAGTTTTTTTTTTTTTAATTAAGTCTTTTTGCTTGTCTAATTGCATTGGCTGAGATTTCTAATACAATGCTGAACACTGGAGGAAAGTGTGAACACAGTAGCCTTGTTTTCAATTCTATGTAGAAAGCATTACCTTTTCCATTATTAAGTATGATGTTAGCTGCAAATTTTCTGTTGATTTCCTTAATGATGTTGAGGAAAATTATTCTCAATATAATTTATTCTGATATTTTATTGTGAATAATGACTTTTGCAATTCTTTTAATATTTATTTAGATTACTGTATGCTTTTCCTCCTGCTTTATTTGGTAATCTGAGTGAATTACATTGCTTGATTTTTATAGATGTGTTAAACCAACCTGGCATACCTGAGATAAACCTGGCATCATCATTGAATATTATGACTTTTATATATAATTAAATTCTATTTGCTAATAACTTAAAAATTCTTTGTATGTATACTCAAGCAGGATATTGGCCCATAGTTTTCCTGCTTGTAATATCATTGATTTTCTTTTTTATCAGACATAAATAGAGAGATAAATATTTATAAAAATAGAAATAAGCCAAGATTGGTATTTATCATAAAATTACCACATTACATAAAAAATTTCTATGCCTTTCTCACTAGATTTTTATGGATCTCAAGAGTAGGATTCTTTTATCCCATAACTTAGTCGAATGCCTTGAATTTGGTAGATTAAGTTATTTTTTGGTAAATATACATTTTTACCTCTGCCGTAGAAAGAGTGTACATCTTGCTCATTGATGTTGGATTTGGTCATGTAATTTGCTTTGACTAATGGAATGTGGGAGGAAATGATAGGGCCATGTGCCAGATTTAAGACTAAGCCTAAAAATATCATTTTTTTTTTTTTCTGCTTGTTCCTTTGAATGTTCTGCATTTGGAGAAGAACATGCCTCACATAGCTCCTACTCCTCCAGGTTTGGCCCCAGAATGAAACACAGAAAGAAGACCTGAATTTGATTTGCATCTCAAAGTAGAACTGTCCCAGCTGACATGAAGACTGATGAATAAGGAATAAATATTTATTGTTGTATGCCACTGATATTTCTGTGGTTGATTATATGTAGAAGAGCTGACTTGTACACTTATATAAACTTGAAGACTGAATTTAGAAATGGAGTTTCTGCATATGGTTATGTCTGAGTAGCTTCAAGTGGATCATCCCTCCCACAGATAACAACTCTAAACTCTGGAGAAAATATAAAAATAACGATTTCCTGAATATCAAAGAGCAACCCAAATCATGCAGATACTGCATAAATTTTATAGGAAAGTTTTTATAGCTTAAGACTATGCAGCAGTCAGTATCATGTGGCATGACTAAAATCTACGTAAGGAGAAATAGCATAGAGCATAAAAAGCAACCACCACAGCTAAAAGGTGAGGAGGAATATCCAGGAAGGACAGAGCTAAAGAAAGGCTCCTCGTTTTTGTGGATACATGCCACCCAAATCTATGATTGATACCTGAACTCTGCATGCACAGTAAATTTATTAGAAGTTCACCTAGGAATAAAATAATTGAACTGAAATTTCATAGTGGGGGGTTTGAGAATGGCTAAGTTAACTACTTGCTATCACCAAAAATTAATGCTCTTCAGAAGAACATAAAGGAATCCAGAGTCTCTAAAACATATAATTCATAAAGTCCTAGATAGAATACATGAAAAAAAAATCACAATCTCACATGGAAACTGAAAAATATGATCCAATATCAAGAGAAAATGTAATCAGTGGAGACTGACCCAGATATTGGAATAAGCAGATAAGAATATTAAAGCAGCAGCATAACTAATGATTCCCAGGGACATGAAGTAAAATATGCTAATAATATATTAAAAATAGGAAACCTCAGTAAATAAATAAAATCTTTTTAAAAGAACAGTGAAAATTCTAAATTTATGATATCTGAATACATACAACTAAACTTACGATATCTGAATACATACAAGCATACAGGCTAGATTTATCAGCAAATGAGAAAGGAGAAAAAATGACAGTGAAATTGAGTTGACGATAGGTAAACTTCAATTTACTATTGAAATGAAATTTAACAAGAGAAAAAAATATTCAAGAAGTATGATAAGAACTTAAGAGACTGGTAGGACAATACCATGAGCATTATTAACATATGTGTAATTAGAATTCCAGAAAAAGAAAACAGAGTGAGAAGAAAAAATTAAGAAATAATAGCTGAAAAGTTCTGTTATTGGTGAAAGACATAAACATTTGTATTAAATCAGTTCAGAAAACTTCAAGTAGGGTAATATTAAAAAAAAACACACACACACACGCACATCATATTTAACTTACTGAAAACCAAATATAAGGATAAAATTGTGGAAACAACCACAGAAATGATTGATTGCACTCACAGGAACAATAATTTGAAATTTCATTGACTTTGCATAAGAAATATTAGAGACCAGAATGTAGTAGAAAATAACTTTAAAATGCTGAAACTAAAGAACAATTATCCTGGAATTCTGTATCTAGCAAAAATATATTTCAAGAATGAAAGCACAATGTCAGTACTTTCTGGCCAAAAAAAGAAAGAAAAAAAAAAAAACAAAACTAAGAAATTTATCATTAGCAGATCTACTCTAAAGAAACAGAAAAGGAAATAATGTAGACTAAAAGAGAATTATAAAGATGGAAACTTGGAATTTAGGGTAAGAATAAAGAGCATTCAAAATAATTATTTGAGAGGCTTATGCAAAAACAACAATAAAAGCAATGAATAACTGAGATAAAGAGTCCAGTAAGGGATTCAATCTTGAAGGTAATGGTGAATGATATTTCCTTAAATGAGAACATAACATATGCAAAAAAAATGTAAAATAAAACAAAGACAGATTCTAATTTAAAGTAAAACATAGCTTTGAAAACAGGTCCAGCTGATGATTCTCATTATTCATGGTAGTTATGTTTTCTAAGGTTGCTGCAAACATTGAGTTAGTAATTAGGGAACAATTCCTCCTAAGAGGAACACAGGTTTAGGTTCCTACAAGTGTCTGGTCAAAACATTTCATCAAAAAATCAATATTTAACCTTGTTTTATGTTTATTTCTGTTTAAAGACACATTATTTAAGATATATTTCTTAAGAATAATTGTATGGTTTTGAATGAGCTAACTGTCAGGGACTTTGAGATCATTTGTCAAAGTTTCATTTGCCAAAGACCTTGTAAAACAAGCCAGTCTTATCAGTGTTGACAGGCTCCTATTCCACATAACTCCTTTACGGGTAGCAAGGAATTAAAAAGAAAAAAAATTCTGTAGCCTCCTGATTTGCAAAATTACCTCGCCTGCAAGTTGAACATATTTTATGACTAGACCAAAAGAGTTTAATATTTTCCAGGCCCTAGATAACATAAGTTTTTTTACACTTCATCCCCACAACAATACTTTTCACCATGCTTTCTAAAAAAATCTATTTTTGGCCGAGTGCAGTGGCTCATGCCTATAATCCCAGCACTTTGGGAGGCCTAGGCAGGTGGATCACTTGAGGTTGGGAGTTTGAGACCAGCCTGACAAACATGGAAAAACTCTGTCTCTACTAAAAACACAAAATTAGCTGGACGTGGTGGCACATGCCTGTAATCCCAGCTACTTGGAAGGCTGAGGCAGGAGAATTGCTTGAACCTGGGAGGCAGAGTTTGCGGTGAGCCGAGATTGTGCCATTGCACTCCAGCCTGGGCAACAAGAGCGAAATTCCATCTCAAGAAAATAATAATAATAAAATTAAAAATTTAAAAAATCTATTTTTATCTCATGAATCCATAAATTTATTTTCTTTTTCATCTTTCTCATAGCATTATCAGACACCAGTTCTATTAGATCAGGGTTCCACCCTTAGGATCTCATTTTACCTTAATCATTTCCATAAAGGTCCTGTCTCCAACCCAGTCACATGGTGGAGAGTAGGGGTGGTTAGGCTTTCAATATATGAATTTTGGAGCAATACAATTCAGGCCATAGCACGGTGTTTTAGCGCTATGTTTGAGAACCATTTTAAATAGCAAAGTTACCAACAAAAAGCATAAAAATGAGAGAAATGTAGTAATAAGTGTACTATAAAAATGACAGTAGATTACAATATGAGAGCTGAAATAAGAAGATAGCACATCACTTTGTTAGACTGCAGTTGAGAACATCAGAATGTGCGTGACTCAAAAATGTGCTGCTCTTCACACCTACACAAAAAACTGTGAAAGCACCATATATATTTATTTGGGAGTTACAAATACATTTTAGCAAGTAGGCACATTTTCAGTTGTAGAATCCATACATAATGAGGAGGATCAACTGTACTTGTGTTGCTTCTTAGAAACCTCTCTCCTTTTTGACAAATCTAGATGATAGAACATTTTATAATCTGAATCAGCAAGGAAAAAACAAGCTGGAATATTTAGATAAATTCACAGTTAATGGCATACGTATAATATTCTGGTTCATTCTTTACATTCATTTTACAAGGAGGAATGAAAATAATAATAATTACCGCTAGTACTTGTTGAGGTTGCATTAGGGGTAAACCACTCCTCTAAGTGCTTGACCCTCAATCAGCACAAATACTCCAGAAGGTGGGCACTGTCATTATGTTTATTTTACACATCAGGAAACTGAGGTGCAGAAAGTTTTGGTAACATTACATTAAAAAAATTATGTCAGAATATTTTTCTCCATCAGCCATGATACAGATAGTCCCTAGTATGTGTTGTTCTACTTCTTCATCATTTAAAATTAAATGTAACTATCCCCTTTTGAATATATGGTTAGCATCCCAAAATAAGAAAGGAAGGGAAAAAGCACATGTTATACAAACACATGTATAATATTCACTTATGCATATGAACCAGCATATTAAGACCCGTGTTTAATTGCTTATTTTATGATACAGTTTGGTAAGCCCCTGTCTCTTTTCCAGAAATTTTAACCAAATCTGTTTGTGAGAAGAATATCAGGGGGAAATTTGAAAAGCAAGAATGCACTGCAACTCTGATTTAGCATAGATATAGAAGATACATGGGTGGACTTAAAGATTCAATGAGAATAGAAAATTTAAGTGAGAAATTTAAGTAATAGAAAATTTACTTTAATTAGTCCCAGCTATTTATCTTTGTTTCTATTGCATTTACTTTTGGGTTCTTGGTCAGGGAAAACCCTGAGAAGTGCAGAAAATCTTGTAATGAAATGGGTTTCTGGACAATACCTAGACTGGTTATTATTAATAAATATCACATCATACTGGGCATATCATATTTTTAAATTTCTTTTCTTTTTCCGTAGGTTACTGGGGGTACTGGTGGTGTTTGGTTACATGAGGATGTTCTTTAGTGCTTATTTGTGAGATTTTGGTGTACCTGTCACCTGAGCAGTATACACTGTACCCTGTTTGTAGTCTTTTAGTCCTCACCCCCTTTTATTCCTCCCACGAAGTCCCCAAAGTCCATTGTATCATTCTTGTGACTTTTTGTCCTCATAGCTTAGCTCCCACATATCAGTGAGAACATACAATGCTTGATTTTTCTTTCCTAAGTTACTTCACTTAGAATAATAGTCTCCAATCTCATTTAGGTCACTGCAAATACCATTAATTCATTCCTTTTTATGGCTGAGTAGTATTCCACTGTATATATATGTATACCAGTTTTTTTATCCACTCTTTGATTGATGGGCATTGGGTTGATTCCATGATTTTGCTTTTGTGAATTGTGCTGCTATAAATGTGTGTGCAAGTGTCATTTTCATATAATGACTTATTTTCCTCTGGGTAGATACCCAGTAGTGGGATTGCTGGATCAAATGGTATTTCTACTTTTAGTTCTTTATGGAATCTCTCACTGTTTTCCATAGTGGTTGTGCTAGTTTACATTCCTACCAGCAGTATAGAAGTGTTCCCTTTTCACGGCATCCATGTGAACATCTACCATTTTAAAATTTTTTGGATTATGGCCATTCTTGCAGGAGTAAAGTGGTATTGCATTGTGGTTTTGATTTGCATTTCCCTGATCATTAGTGATGTTGAGCATTTTTTCATATGTTTGTTGGCCATTTGTATACCTTCTTTTGAGAATTGTCTATTCATGTCCTTAGTCCACTTTTTGATGGGATTGTTTCTTTTATTCTTGCTGATTTGTTTGAGTTCATTGTAGATTCTGGATATTAGTCCTTTGTCAAGTGTATAGATCGTGCAGATTTTCTCCCACTTTGTGGGTTGTCTGTTTTCTCTGCTGACTGTTCCTTTTGCCATTTCTTTTTACTTTAATTAGTCCCAGCTATTTATCTTTGTTTCTATTGCATTTACTTTTGGGTTCTTGGTCATGAAATCCTTGTCTAAGCCAATGTCTAGAAGGGTTTTGTTTTTCCAATGTTATTTTCTAGAATTTTTTTTTGTTTCAGGTCTTAGATTTAAGTCATTAATCTATCTTGAGTTGATTTTTGTTATCAGGTGATGATCCAGTTTCATTCTCCTACATGTAGCTAGCCAATTATCCCAGCACCATTTGTTGAAAAGGGTGTCTTATCCTCACTTTATGCTTTTGTTTGCTTTGTCAAAGATCAGTTGGCTATAAGTATTTGGGTTTATTTCTGGGTTCTCTATTCTGTTCCATTGGCCTGTGTGCCTATTTTTATACCAGTACCATGCTGTTTTGGTGACTATGGCCTTATATTATAGTTTGAAATCAGGTAACGTTATGATGCCTCCACATTTGTTCTTTTTTGCTTAGTCTTGCTTTTGCTATGTAGGCTCTTTTTTGGTTCCATATAAATTTTAGGAATTTTTTTTTCTAGTTCTGTTAAGCATGATGATGCTATTTTGATGGGAATTGCATTGAACAATATGACCATTTTCACAATATTGATGCTACCTATCCATGAGCATGAGATGTGTTTCCATTTGTTTGTGCCATCTATGATTTCTTTCAGCAGTGTTTTGTAGTTTTTATAGAAATTTTATTGACTTTGCATAAGAAACATTAGAGACTAGAAGGTAGTAGAAAATAACTGTAAAATACTTTTTACCAAGGAGATCTTTCACCTCCTTGGTTAGGTATATTCCTAAGTGTTTTATTTTTTACAGCTATTTTAAAAGGGGTTGAGTTCTTGATTTGATTCTCTGCTTGGTCATTGTTGATGTATAGAAGAGCTACTGATTTGTCTACATTAATCTATCTGGAAACTTTGCTGAATTCTTTTATCAGGTCTAGGAGCTTTCTGGAGGAGTCTTTAGGGTTTTCAAGGCAAACGATCATATTGTCAGCAAACAGTAACAGTTTGAGTTCCTCTTTACCAATTTGGATGCCCTTTATTTCTTTCTCTTGTCTGATTGCTCTGTCTAGGACGTCCAGTACTATGTTGAAGAGGAGTGGTGTGAGTGGGCATCCTTGTCTTGTTCCAGTTCTCAGAGGGAATGCTTTCAACCTTTCCTCTTTCAGTATTATGTTGGCTGTGGGTTTGTCATAGATGGCTTTTATTGCATTAAGGTTTGCCCCTTGTATGCCAATTTTGCTGAGGGTTTTAATCATAAAGCCATGCTGGATTTTGTTGAATGCTTTTTCTGCATCTATTGAGATGATCTTGTGATGTTTTGTTTTTGTTTATATGTTATATCACATTTATTGACTTGTGTATGTTAAACCATCTCTGGATCCCTGGTATGAAACCCACTTACTCATGGTGGATTATCTTTTCGATTTGTTGTTGGATTTGCTTAGCTAGTGTTTTGTTAAGGATTTTAGCATCCATGTTCATCAGGGCTATTGGTCTGTAGTTTTCTTTTTTGGTTATGTCCTTTCTTGGTTTTGGTATTAGGGTGAAACTAGCTTCACAGAATGAATTAGGGAGGGTTCCCTCTTTCTCTATCTTTTGGAATGATGTCAATAGTATTGGTACCAATTCTTCTTTGAACGTCTGGTAGAATTCTTCTGTGACTCCGTCTGGTCCTGGACTTTTTTCATTTTGTAACAACTGTTTCAATCTTGCTGCTTGTTATTGGTCTGTGGAGGGTAACTAATTCTTCCTGATTTAAACTATAAGGGTAGTATTTTTCCAGGAATGTATCCATCTCATCTAGGTTTTCTAGTTTATGCATGTAAAGGTGTTCATAGTAACCTTGAATTATCTTTTGTATTTCTGCAGTGTTGGTTGTAATATTTCCCATTTTGTTTCTAATTGAGCTTATTTGGATTTTCTCTCTTCTTTTCTTGGCTAATCTTGCCAGTGGTCTACCAATTGTATATATCTTTTCAAAGAACCAGCTTTTTGTTTCATTTATCTTTTGTATTATTTGTTTGTTTCAATTTCATTTAGTTCTGCTCTGGTCTTAGTTATTTCCTTTCTTCTACTGGGGTTGTGTTTGGTTTATTCTTGCTTCTCTAGTTCCTTGAGGTGTGACCTTAGAGGATCAGTTTCTGCTCTTTCAGTCTTTTTGATGTAGATGTTTAGGGCTATGAACTTTCCTGTTAGCACCGCCTTTGCTGTATCCAAGAGGTTTTGATAGGTTGTGTCACTATTGTTGTTCAGTTCAAAGAATTTTTAAATTTCCATCTTGATTTTATTTTTAACCCAATGATCATTCAGGAGCCAGTTGTTTAATTTCCTTGTATTTGCATGGTATTGAAGGTTCCTTTTAGAGTTGATTTCCAGTTTTATTCCACTGTGGTCTGAGAGAGTGCTTGATATAATTTTAATTTTCTTAAATTTATTCAGGCTCATTTTGTGACCTATCACATCGTCTGTCTTGGAGGAAGTTCCACGCACTGTTGACTAGAAGTGTATTCTATGGTTGTTGAATGGAATGTTATATATATATCTAAGTTCATTTGTTCCAAGGTATAATTTAAATCCACTGTTTCTTTGTTGACTTTCTGTCTTGATGACCTGTCTAGTGCTGTCGGTGTAGTATTGAAGTCCTCCGTTATTATTATATTGCTGTCTAGCTCATTTGTTAGGTCTATTAGTACTTGTTTTATAAATCTGGGAGCTCCAGTGTTAGGTACACATATGTTTAGGATTGTGATATTTTCCTGTTGGACAAGGCCTTTTACCATTATATAATGTCCCTATTTGTCCTTTTTAACTGCTGTTGCTTGAAAGTTTGTTCTGTCTGATGTAAGAATAGCTACTCCTGCTCACTTTTTGTGTACATTTGCATGAAATGCCTTTTACACTCTTTAAGTTTATGTGAGTCCTTATGTGTTAGGTGAGTCTCTGGAAGGCAGCAGATGGTTGGTGAATTCTCATCCATTCTGCAGTTCTGTGTCTTTTAAATAGAGCATTTAAGCCATTTACAGTCGATGTTAGTTTTGAGATGGGAGGTACCATTCCATTCATCATGCTATTTGTTGCCTGTGTACCTTGGTTTTGTTTTGTTTTTTAAATTGTATTTTGTTTTATTGGTCCTATGGGATTTATGCTTTAAAGAGGTTCTGTTTTGATGTATTTCCAGGATTTCTTTCAAGATTTAGAACTTTTCTTGTTTTTGTATGTGTGTGTGTGTGTTTTTTTTTGTTTATTTGTTTTGTTTTGTTTTGTTTTGTTTTTTAGATAGAGTCTCGCACTGTCGTCCAGGTTGGAGTGCAGTGGTGCAATCTCGGCTCACTGCAAGCTCTGCCTCCTGGGTCACACCATTCTCCTGCCTCAGCCTCCCAAATAGCTGGGACTACAGGCACCCACCACCATGCCCAGCTAATTTTTTTTGCATTTTAGTAGAGACAGGGTTTCACCATGTTAGCCAGGATGGTCTCGATCTCCTGATCTTGTGATCCACCCACCTCAGCCTCCCAAAGTGCTGGGATTACAGGTGTGAGCCACCACACCTGGCTGATTTAGATCTTTTTAAAGAAGTTCTTGTAGTGGAGGCTTGGTAGTGGTGAATTATCTTAGTATTTGTTTATCTGAAAAACACTGTATCTTTCCTTTATATATGATGCTTAGTTTCACTAGATACAAAATTCTTGGCCGGTAATTGTTTTGTTTTAGGAAGCTGAAGCTAGGGCCTCAATCCCTTCTAGCTTGTAGGGTTTCTGCTGAGAAATCTGATGTTAATCTGATAAGTTTTCCTTTATAGGTTACCTTGTGCTTTTGTCTCACAGCTCTTAGTCTTCTTTCCTTCATCTTAAGTTTAGATAACCTGAGGCAATGTGCTTAGGTGATGATCTTGTGTGAAATGAATTTCCCAGATGTTTTTTGTGGTTCTTATATTTGGATGTCTAGGTCTCTAGCAAGGCCAGGGAAGTTTTCCTCCATTATTCCCCCTAATATATTTTCCAAACTTTTAGATTTCTCTACTTCTTCAGGAACATCGATTATTATTAAGTTTGGTCATTTAACATAATCCCAAACTTCTTGGAGGCTTTGTTCATATTTTCTTATTCTTTTTTCTTTGTCTTTGTTGGATTGGGTTAACTCAAAGACCTTGTCTTCATGCTCTGAATTTCTTTCTTCTACTTGTTCAATTCTATTGCTGAGACTTTCCAGAGCATTTTGCATTTCTATAAGCGTGTTCATTATTTCCTGAAGTTATGATTTTTTTTTATCTATGCCATCTATTTCCTTGAATATTTCTCCCTTTGATTCTTGTATCACTTTTTGGATTTCTTTGCATTGAGCTTCACCTTTCTCTGGTGCCTCCCTGATTAGCTTAATAACTAACCTGCTGAATTCTTTTCAGGTAAATCAGGGACTTCTTCTTGGTTTGAATCTATTGATGGTGAGCTAGTGTGATTTTTTGGGAGGTGTTAAAGAGCCTTATTTTGTCATATTACCAGAGTTTGTTTACCGGTTCCTTCTCATTTAGGTAGGCTCTGTCAGAGGGAAGGTCTAGAGCCGAAGGCTGTTGTTCAGATTGTTTTGTCCTACAGAGTGTTCCCTTGATGTATACTCTCCCCTTTTTCCTATGGATGTGGCTTCCTGAGAGCCAAGGCGTAGTGAATGTTCTCTCTCTTCTGGATCCAGTTGCCCAGCAAGTCTATCAGGCTCCAGGCTGGTACTGAGGGTTGTCTGCACAGAGTCTTGTAATGTGAACTGTCTATGGGTCTCTCAGCTGCGGATACCAGAACCTGTTCTGGTGGAGGTGGCAGGGGGGTGAAATGGACTCTTGTGAGGGTTCTTAGCTTTGTGGTTGAATGCTCCATTTTTGTGCTGGTTGGTTTCCTGCCAGGAGGTGGTGCTTTCCAGAGAGCATCAGTTGTGGAAATATGGAGAGGAATGGTGGTGGGTGGAGCCCTAGAACTCCCAAGAGTATATGCCGTTTTTGTTTACATACCAGGGTGAGCAGGGAAGGACCATCAGGTGGGGGCAGGGCTAGGCATGTCTGAGCTCAGATTCTCCTGGGGAGAGTCTTGCTGTGGCTGATGTGGGGGTGAGGAGTGAGGTTCCCAGGTCAATGGAGTTATGTAGGTAGGAGGATTATGGCTGCCTCTGCTGAGGCACGCAGGTTGTCAGGGAAGTGGGGGAGAGCTGGCAGTCACAGGCTCACCCAGCTCCCACGCAATCGGAAGGGCAGGTCTCACTCCCACCATGCCCCACCTCACAGCGTGAGTCTGTTTCCAGGAAGTGGGCAAGCAGGGCTGAGAATTTGCCTCGGGCTACTAGCCTCCTAGGCGGAGGTGGTGAGCCAAGATTGCGCCATTACACTCCAGCCCGGGCAACAAGAGCAAAACTCCATCTCAAAAAAAAAAAGATAGTAAGGCTTTAGTTCTACCCCCACCTGTGGAGTCTGCATGCAGGATTCACGTCCTCCCCCCAAGTGGAGTTCTGGCAAGGAGGCTTCTCAACAGGTTCAAATTGTTACAAAGTTCAGCTGGAGAGCTCCTTCACCTGTGGCTCCTTCTCCCTGCACCTCTGGCCACCCTCCGGAAAGATCCCTGCGGTGCCAAGCAGGAATGACCTACTTGGGGATCCAGTGAGTGCACAGGACCTTTCCCACTTCTTCCTCTACCCCTGTATTACACTCGGCTCTCTAAATTGATTCAGCTCTGGGTAAGTTCGGAATCTTCTCCTGTAAACTAGACCTTCAGTTTCCCCTGTTGGGGTGTGTGTTGGGGGCAGAGGATCTCCCTTTTCCACTTCTGCAGTTTGGGCACTCACTGCATTTGGGGTGTCTCCAGGGTCCTGCAGGAGCAGCCTGTTTCCTTCAGGGGGTCTGTGGGTCCCCTCGGGTTTCCCGATTTATTCCTGCAGTCATTCTGGAGCTAAAATTCATGATGTGAGCCTCTGCACGCTGCTCTGTCCCTCCAAGTTGGAGCTGCAATCTAGTCTTGTCTGCCGTAATGCCTCCACTATTTTTTAAGTTTAACTTTTATTTTAAGTTTAGGGGAACATGTGCAGATTTGTTTTATAGGTAAAAGTGTCATGGAGGTTTGTTGTACAGATTATTTTGTCATCCAGGTATTAAGCCTAGTACCCAATAGTTATTATTCCTGAGCCTCTTCTTCCTCCCATGCTGTACCCTCCAATAGGCCCCAGTGTGTGTTGTTCCATTCTTTGTGTCCATGTGTTCTTATTATTTAGCTCTAACTTAAAAGTGAGAACATATGGTATTTGTTTTTCTGTTCCTGTGTTAGTTTGCTAAGGATAATTGCCTCCGGCTCTATCCATGTCCCTGCAAAGGACATGATCTCATTTTTTTTTATGGCTGCATAGTATTCCATGATGTATATGTACCACATTTTCTTTCTGTGTATCATTGATGGGCATTTAGGTTTATTCCATGTCTTCGCTATTGTGAGTAGTGCTGCATAGAACATACACTTGCATCTAGCTTTATAATAGAACAATTTATGTTCCTTTGGGTATGTACCCAGTAATGGGATTGCTGGTTGAATTGTATTTATGTTTTTAGTTCCTTTAGGAATCATAACACTGTCTTCCAAGAATGAATTAACCAATTTACACTCCCACCAACATGTATAAGTATTCCCTATTCTTCACAATCTCACCAGCATCTGTTATTTTTTGCCTTTTTAATAATAGCCATTCTGACTGGTGTGAGATGGTATTAAAATTCTGACACCAGTCAGAATGAGATGGTTTTAATTTGTATTTTTCTGACGATCAGTGATGTTCAGCCTTTTCTCATACGATTGTTGCTCACATGTATGTCTTCTTTTGAAAGTGTCTGTTCATGTCCTTTGGCTACTTTTCAATGGTGTTTTTCTTTTTCGTAAATTTGTTTAAGTTCCTTATAGCTGCTGGATATTAGAAATTTTCAGTTGCATAGTTTGGAAGAATTCTCTCCCAGTCTGTAAGTTGTCTGCTTATTCTCTGGATAGTTTCTTTTTCTGTGCAGAAGCTCTTCAGTTTAATTAGATCTCATTTGTCAGCTTTTACTATTGTTGCAATTGGTTTTGGCATGTTCATCATGAAATCTTTGCCCATGCCTATGTCCAGAATGATGTTGCCTAGGTTATCTACCAGGATTTTTATAGTTTTAGGTTTTACATTTAAGTCTTTAACCCATCTTGAGTTAATTATTGTATATGGTATAAGGAAGGGGTCTCATTTCAGTCTCCTGCATATGTCTAGCCAGTTATCCCAGCTCCATTTATTGAATAGGGAATACATTCCCCATTGCTTGTTTTTGCCAGGTTTGTCAAAGATCACATAGTTGTAGGAGTGCAGACTTATTTCTGGGTTCTCTATTCTGTTCCATTGGTCTATGTGTCTGTTTCTGTACCAGTACTATGCTATTTTGGTTACTGTACCCCTGTGATATAAGTAACCAAATCAGGTAGTCAGGTAGTGTGATGCCTCTAGCTTTGTTCATTTTGCTTAGAATTATCTTGGTTATTCATGCATTTTTTTGGTTCCATATGAATTTTAAAATAGTTTTTTCTAGCTTTGTGAAAAAAATAGTCAATGGTAGTTTAATAGGAGTGGTATTGAATCTGTAAATTGATGTGGGCAGTATGGCCATTTTAATGATACTGATTCTATCTATGAGCATGGAATGTTTTTCCATTTGTTTGTATCATCTCTGATTTCTTTGGGCAGTGTTTTCTAGTTCTTGTAGAGAGTTTTCTCCTTCTTCATTAGCTGTATTCCTAAGTATATATATATATTTGTGTGTGTGTGTGTGTGTGTGTGTGTGTGTGTGGACATTTTGAATGGGATTATGTTCTTGATCTGGGTCTCAGCTTGACTATTAGTATATAGGAATGCTAGTGATTTTTGCACATTAATTTTGTATCATGAGACTTTGCTTAAATTGTGCCTCATTTGGAAGAAAGAAGGCACTCTGGCTTGTCAGTGTTCTTGCATTGATTTTCTTTTATCTTTGTGAGCTTATTGACCTTCAGTCTTTGAAGTTTCTGACCTTTGGATTTTTTTTTTTTTAATCCTACTTGATGACCTTGAGGGATTGATTGTGGTATTAGATGAATTCAGTCAACTGGCTTCGTTTCCTGAAGATTTTAGAGAGCCAGCCTCAGCTCTGAACTCCTGGACTGCGTGCTCTAATTCTGGAGGACTCGCTTTGGACCCTAACTTTGTTCTCTGGCTCCTCAAGGTTAGGAGTCCCCTGTGCTGCCGGGAATGCTGCTGCAGGGGTTCGAGATGCTCCTGGACCACTGATCATTACACTCCGATGCATGATGTCAGCCAAAGCATTTCATAAAGCATTGACAGAAGGATCTGTCCTCATTCACACGTGCCAGCAGCAGCGGTTGCAGCAGCCCACAGAATGCTAGCCTGCCAGGATGCCTGCCTCCCCGCGGGCATTTGCCTCAGTGCTGGAGGCAATTCAGTTGTGGGTGCCGAGAGGTGCAGGAGGGGACCTGCTTGCGACTGTGTGCACCGTCGCACTTGAGGTGGTGTTGGCTCGAAGGCGGGGTGCTGATGAGTCCAGGTCTGGGTGCCTTCTCTGTGCCCTGTAAGCAGGAGTAGTTACTCAGGGTGGAGGCTGATCTGCTGCTGTTCTCTGTACAGTGTTAGTGCAAGAGCGGGTTGCGGGCAGGCATGGGGCTGGCTGGCTTTGTACCCGACAAGGCTGCGTCTACAATGGCAGTCAGTGGGGCTATCGGAGGTGGATTGAACTCCTGTGTGCTGGCAGGGCAACAGAAGCAAAACTCACCTGGCAGACACCTGGCAGACACGTACTAGCAGTGTGAAGTAGGGAGCTGCCATGAGGCAAGGAGAAGCTGCAGTGTGGAGAAGGAGCGTGGTAGCTGGTGCGTGGCCACAGCGGACACACCACTGGAGCTCTGCCAGTCAGGCACGGTCCACCAGTGCAGAAGCTATGGTGAGGACCCCCAGGGCACCTGCGACTGCCCTGCAAGCAGGCGTGGCCAGGCTGGAGCACCAGTAGAGGCCAGCAGACCAAAGGTTCTCAGGTTGGACCATCCCTGCCTGATGGGCAAGACTGTCCTGCAGAAATCAGGTCTGGCATGTCCCTTAGGGCTAAAGTCTCCTATGAGAGCAGGTGGAGCCTAGAGGGACGACCAGCCCTGGCTGTGCTCTGCTACCAACGCTCCCGCATCAAACCTTCTGGGCTCCACATCTGCTGGCTTGCTGCACCCAGCACTTCTCTAAGCAGCTCTCCCGGCCAACTCCAGTGTCCCTGGTGAGCAAGGAGTCTCCACCTGCTGAGGTTCCAGAGGCTGGGGGCGACAGCGAGCTGCTCCTTACCTGCTTAACTCACTCCTTCTCCTGGGAGCTGTTGGGGCTCCGGAATGAGTCCCAGTGTGCCGCAGCCCAGTGTAGGATTCCAAGCTTTCTTCTCCTTCAGCCCACCTTCTGTGTCTTCCTTCCATCCCCTCTCAGTGCCTTCCCGCTGAAGATCTGTCAGGAGCACAGCAGTCCTCTTGGTCCCTGGGAGGGAGCTGTTCCACCCGGCTGCGTCTAATCAGCCGTTTTGCCCTCCTCCCCCATGTTATTTTTTTTAAACTGCTCTTTGAATTCAGTGATATTTTCCTGAACCCTGAAAATACTACATCTAAACATTTCAGTAATAACGTTGGAAGTTTTATAGGTTGAAAAACAACTTGTTTCAATTTACAAATAATTAGTTACCTGTGAGGTGAAGATTTTTTAAATGCTTTATATGCTTTTTACCCATTTGTGCAAAGATTTCTAAATGTGTCAGGCTTATTAATCACATAAAGATGATAAAACGGTTAGGACTGGGAGAAATGTTATGTAATTTCTGCCTCAAATGTAAGACTAATCATATAAATTATAGCTTTTACACTTTTGGTTCAGTTAGAAACAAAAAGACACATCTCTAGAATTCAGTTAAAGAGGGGTTCTTGGTCTAGCCCAGTAGTTCTCAAATCAGGATGCCTATTACCTCTGCCTGGAGGCTTTTAAATACATACTAACACCAAGTTTGCATCTGCAGCTACTCTAATGTGTGACCTAGTCATCAATATTAAAGCTTCTCGTACTTTTAATGTGCAGCAAAGGTTGAGAACTTTTAGTCTAGACTGTATCTGTAGTCTGTAGCCACCTAACACAGATTTTAATTATCATTTATCAACACCATCTAGAACAATCTTAATCTTTATTCTATATTTTTATTTCATTGTAGTCACAAGTCTATCACTTTTGTTATAATTAATTACTACATTAAATTGTATCTTTGGTTAACATCTCAGACTCTATTTCTACTTTTCAGATGGGAGAAATATCCTCAGAAATGTAAACATTTGACTGTTTCATACTTGAGTTCTTTTAACGAGTGAAGCTCTTTTAAACTATGCTGGAGTAATAGCATCATAAACTGAGTTGACCATTTTCTAAAAGTATTTAATTTTAAGAACCTAGAGAAAGGAGTTAGAGTGAACTTCCAAGATCCCTTTTAATCTGTGCTTGACACTTACCTTTTCATTTTATTTGTAGTGAGTGCATAAAAGTCATTGTAATCTTTTAAGTGTAGTGCATTAACACATTTTATATTCAAGTACAAATTATGTTTTTTAAACAATTTCCAGACTTTAGATTACACCTGTCTTTCCAGTGATATGAATAATTTGCAAGTGACTGCCTGAAATAACTTCATAACTTCCAGACCAGACTATAAGACTATATTAAAAGTGGAGCAATGTCCTTTTTAATCCATCAGTGTAACCTCACAAGAGAAAATAAAATACCACAGTGAAAATGACTGTTACATTTCTGTTTTGTAATCCATTATTCACCTTCAGTGCTGTCACCTGGATTGTACTTAGGTCTTCATGCAGGGTTCTGATCCTTGGAGACAGATTGGTTTATTTTTCCTCTGGCCTGTAAGTATCACTGAGCAGGCATGAAAGATGATTCTGTCCTCCTTCTCTCAGACCTACTTTCCTTTCAAATCTTTAGAAAATAATATTTTTGCTTCTATCATTTATAGTCTGGTACCGCTGATAGTTATGCTCCTCAGGATGTTTATATATTAATGAGTGTGGTTCACTCTTATTTCCTAGTGTATCCTGTTAATGTTACAAATTATGTCTTCTTAAAGAGTAAGCAATTTCTCCTCTGTTGTGGTTTTCTGAGTGTGGCTGGTCTGAGATTGAAGTATGTATTGAAAAAGGAAGAAAAAGAAAGGTACATTTACATCATAGTTTGTAGACATCTTCGGCAAGATGACGTTGTACATTGAGGCAAAATCTCATAAAATCTTAAATTGTATTCTTAGGGGCTGCAGAATATGAATGTATTATAACAATGTTGACTCTATTCCTAGTTCAAACCACTTGATTTTCAAGAGTAACTGAAGAACTATTTATACAGCTTTATGCAACTCTGTTAAGTATAACAATATCTAAGGCAGAGAGTAATACTGACAGTTCAATTTTCACACTCAAAGTACTCTATGTCATCAAAAAGAAAACCTCTAAATTTGTAGTAAATATTTAAAAGTTCATTTGGGGAAGTTTATCTAAACCAGTAAAGAACATCATGTAGTATGAAAACTCTAGGTTTATTCATCCATCTACCTTCTCTCACCACTACCACTACCATTAGCAATGTGGAAATAAAAGGAAGTTATTATTCTCAAACAATTTTATGACATTTTCACATTATAAAAAGTAGCACACATGTTTAAATTGGGAAATCACAATGAAACAGACTTGCAGACTTTCCTTAATATTAATCAACACTTATTTTTAGAAATTTTTTATAGTCCTTGATAAATAACCATCTCTTTGGGTTTCTGAGGTCATCACTTACTACATTTGATTTAGATTGCACTTCCTTGTATAGACTCATGTTAGGTTAAGCAACATGGAATTAGTAGCTGTAATTAAAATCTACTCTGGATGCAGCATCATGTAGCAGGCCAGAGGAGTGGGTACTGCAGTAGTAGTTTGCTACTGTTTCTTGTGGATATAGAAATTTTAGTCCTAATGCTTTGTCACAGACAATGTAAAACGCTGTGTGTCAAAGAAAAGACTGAGGAAAAACATTTTCACTTACACTTTCTTTTTTCCTGCCGAGCACTCCTTGTTACTTGAGAATCCCTTTGCAAACTAATTTTATAAATTTTCATCCTTGAAAACCTGTGGTCTATGTGCTGTCAAAATTTCTAAATCCTGGGGTGATAATTTCTGCCATTTCTGAAAATTTTGGCAAAATTTTCTGAAGAAACATGTCATTTGCTCAATCCTGAAACAAGAATAAACTCAGAACAGGTACTTTATTAGAGGATTTTGAAAATAAAGGTGATTAACTTCTCTTCTGTCAAATACCTGTGCCTCAAAAGCATCATCTTAAAAATATATAAAGACTGAAGCCTCTTTAAAATAGATCTAAAAAATGGATTAGTGCTTATATACCAGTCACATAATAATGTATTTTCTCATTAGGCATTTGAATAATTTATTTAACATTAATTGACTAGTTTATGTCATTTTCCCCAAAAATTATTAAAATAATTGATTGGATGCTATTTTACTTTAAGAAGCCATAATCCTACAACTTAGATATTTCATTCTCTCTATTCAGAATGTTAAACATATTATTTTTTCCTTTGTCACCTTATTTTATTTTTTATTTGTAATTTTTATGGATACATAATAGCTGTACATATTTATGGGGTCCATGTGAAATTTTGAAACAAGCATATGATATGTAATAATCAAATCAAGGTAATTAACTTGAATATGTATACAATACATGAGATATATGATATATAACATACATCACACATATCACACATATATGTATGTTATATACACCATGTATCACACATATATGTTCTGTTCATAAGTTCTGTGTTCCAGTCTGGACACTGACCATTGAAAAGTAGATGCTTTTCTGCACCAAGAGCTGTTGATGCATGCCGTGCTCCTTAACTCTTCCATCCTAAAACACCACTATTAAGTCTGTGCTCTGAATGGTGGACAGGCAGTGAGCAATCTCACTGCAGGTGCGACGTTCTCTAGCTTTAACCAGGACTTCTTGTATGACTTTTTCACTTTCAGTATCCAGAGCTGATATGTAGCTTTATCCAACTGTAGGATTTGAGGTTATCTGATGAGGGGTCAGGTAATGGCAATCCTCTATTTTTTGACCTCCTGAGAGCTGAGTCCCCTTATCTCCCAGTCTTGTTTCATATCTGTAGAGTAACGTCTCTAAGAAAAATGTGTCTTGGCAACTTTGTCTGCACTCACAATTTCATCCTGTGAGACAACCTGGCTGTTGTCTCCGTAGGCAATATTCTCAGTAGTATTTTATATACATAAATGATATCAATTATATATCATATATTATATATCAAATATATCATATCAAACACACATATATACATATATGAAGAAATATGTTATATATATAATGTTTTCTTTATTCATTCATCCATTGATAGATGCTTAGGTGCATTCCATATCTTGACTTTCGTAAAGAGTGCTGTTATAAACAGGAGAGTGAGGACAGATATCTCTTTGATATACTAGTTTCCTCTCTTTTAGATATACACCCACTAGTGGAATTGCTGTATCATATGGTGGTTCAATTTTGAGTTTTTTGAGGAACTTCTATACTGTTTTTTTGTAGTGGCTGCACTAATTTACAATCCCTCCAATAGTGTAGGAGGATTTGCCTTTTCTCTCATCCTCCCCATAATCTATTATTGCCTGTTTTCTTTAAAAAATAATTTTACCTTTTATTTTAGATTCAGGGGGTACATGTGCAAGTTTGTTACATGGATATACTGTGTGATGCTGAGGTTTGGGGTATGATTGATCCTGTCACCCAGATACTGAACATAGTACCCAATAGTTAGTTTTTCAACTCTTGTTCCCTTCCTTCCCTCCCCGCTCTAGTATTCCCCATTGTTTATTGTTGCCATCTTTATATCCATGTGTATCCAGTATTTAGCTCCCACTTATAAGTGAGAACATGCAGTATTTGGTTGTTTGTTCCTTCATTCATTTACTGAATTGCTTATCTTTTTGATAAAAGCCATTTTAACTGGGCTGGTATAATACCTCATTGTGGTTTTGATTTATATTTCTCCGATAATTGGTGATGTTGAGGATATTTTCATAAACCTGTTGGCCATTTGTATGTCTTTTAAAAAAATGTCTCTTCATATTTTTTGTTGATTCAAAAAAATTGGATAATTTGGGATTTTTCCTATTAAGTTCTTTGAGTTCCTTCTATATTCTAGTTCTTAATCCCTTGTCAGGGGTAATTTGCAAATTTTTCCCATTCGGTGGGTTGTCTCTTCACTTGTTTATTGTTTGTTTGTTTTTGTTGTGCAAAAGCTCTTTTGTTTAATATAATTTCATTATTCATTTTTGCTTTGGTTGTCTTCTTTGAGGTCTTACTCAAATCTTTTCCCAGACCAATGTTCTGGAGCATTTCCTCAATGTTATCTTCAAGTGGTTTCATAGTTTAGGACTTACATTTAAGTCTCTATTCAATTTTGATTGGGGTTTTATATATGGTGAGAGATAAGAGTTTAATGTCATTCTTCTGCATATGAATATCCAGTTTTCTAGCACCATTTATTGAAAAGACTGTTCTTTCACCAATGTATGTCCTTGGCACCTTTTTAAAAAATGAGTTGACTGTAAATACATGAGTTTATTTTTGCGTTCTCTATTTGGTTTCATTGGTCTATGTCTGTTTTTATGCCAGTACCATGCTGTTTTGGTTACTTTAGCTTTGTAGTATAATTTGAAGTCAGGTAACATGGTACCTTCAGCTTTCTTCTTGCTCAGAAATGGTTTCACCATTCAAAGTCTTTTGTGTTTTCATATAAATGTTAGTATTTATATGAAATCATATTTTTCCATTTCTGTGAAGAAAGGCATTGTTATTTTGATAAGGATTACATTGAATCTGTTGATTGCTTTGGGTAGCATAGACATTTTAACCATATTGATCTTCTAATCCATGAATGTGTGATATCTTTCCAAGTTTTTGTGTCCTTTTCAATTTCTTTCATCAATGTTTTATAGTTTTCATTGTAGAAATCTTTCACTTCTTTGGTTAAGTTTATTTCTAGGCATTTTATTTTATTTGTAGCTATTAAATTGAGTTACATTTTGGGTTTATTTTTCAGATTGTTTACCCTTGGCAGATTAAAATATTCTTAATTTTTGGTATATTGATTTTGTATCTTGCATCTTTACTGAAGTATAGTTCTAATAGTTTTTTGGAAGAGTCTAGATTATAAGATTGTATCATCTGCACACAAGTATAATTTGACTTTATACTTCCCAATCTGATTGCCTTTTTTAAAAAAAATCTAATTTCTCTGACTAGGACTTCAAGGTATATTGAATAAAGGTGGTGAAAATGTACATTCTTGGCTTGCTTCAAATCTTAGAGAAAAGTTTTCAGTTTTCCCCATTTAATCTGATACTAACTGTGAGTTTGTTGGATATGACCTTTATCATATTGCAGTAGGTTCCTTCTATACCCAGTTTCCTGAGAGTTTTTTTTATCATGAGTTGTTTAATTTTACTAAATGCTTTTTCACCATGAATTAAAATTGGCATATGATTTTTGTACTTAATTCTGCTGATGTGATGTATTACATTTGTTGATTTGTGTATATTGAATCAGCCTTCTGTCCCTGGGATGAATTACACTTGATCATGATGAATTATTTTGTTTTTTTTTTGAGATGGAGTCTCACTCTATTGCCCAGGCTGGAGTGCGGTGGTGCAATCTCATCTCACTGCAACCTCCACCTCCTGGGTTCAAGCAATTCTCTTGCCTCAGCCTCCTGAGTAGCTGGAACTTCAGGCGCATGCCACCACACCTGGCTAATTTTTTACATTTTTAGTAAAGATGGGGTTTCACCATGTTAGCCAGGATTGTCTCAATCTCCTGACCTCGTGATCCAACCACCTGGGCCTCCCAAAGTGCTGGAATTACAGACATGAACCAGCGCTCCTGGCCGATCTTTTAAATGTGTTATTGAATTCAGTTGGCTAGTATTTTGTTAAGAATTTTTGCATCTATGTTTATCATAGATATTGGGCTGTAGTTTTTGTTTATGGCTGTGTCTTTGGTTTTGCTATCAGGGTAATGCTGGCCTTGTATAATGAGTCTGGAAATTTTTCCTCCTCCATGATGTTTTTGAATAGTTTGAGCAGAACTGGTATTAGTTCTTCTTTAAGTGTTTAGTAGAATTCAGCACTGAAGTCATAATGTTTTGGGCTTCTCTTTCATGGGAGATATTTTTATTACTGCTTCTATCTAATTTCTTGTTGTTGGTCTATTCAGGTGTTGTATCTCTTCTATGGTTCAATCTTGCTAAGTTGTATGTGTGTAGGAATTTATCCATTTTTTCTAGGTTTTCAATTTATTGGCATATAGTTGCTTATAATAGTCTCTAATGATCCTTTGAATTTCTGCAGTATCACTTGTAATGTCTCAGTTTTCATTTCTGATCTTATGTATTTGGATTTTTTGCTCTGTCTTTTTTAAGTTAATCTACTTAAAAGTTTGTGGATTTTGTCTATCTTTCCACAAAACCAACTTTTTATTTTGTTGATCTTCTGCATTTTTTGTTTCAATTTCATTTATCCCAGCTCTGATATTTATTATTTCTTTTCTCCTACTAACATTGAATTTGCTTTGCTCTTGCTTTTCTAGTTCTTTCAGATGCATTTTAGTTTGTTTATTTGAAGTCTTTCCTCTTCTACTTTTTTGTTATGGACATCTGTTGCTATAAACATTCCTCTTAGTACTGCTTTTGCTGTATCCCATCGGTTTTGATATACTGTATTTTCTTTTGCTTCATAAATTTTTCAGCTTTTTTCTTAATTTCTTCACTAACCCAGTGGTCATTCAGGAGCATTTTGTTTAATTTCCATGTATTTGTATAGTTTCTAAGGATCCTCTTATTACTGACTTCTAGTTTTATTCCATTATGGTCAGAAAAGATACTTGAAATGATTGCAATATTTTTGTTTGTTTTTTGAGGCTTTTTTGGTGGGTTAACATATTGTCTATCCTTAAGCATGTTCTATGTGCTGAGAAAAAAGTATATTCTGCAGCTGTTGGATGAAATATCCTGTAAATGCTTCTTAGGTTCATTTTATCTATAGTGCAGATTAAATTGTGTATTTCATTGTTGATTTTTCTGTCTAGATAATATGTTCAACACTGAAAGTGGGGTGTGAAGTCCCTGTGTTAGTCTGTACCCATGCTGCTAATAAAGACATACCCAAGATGGGGTAATTTATAAGGGAAAAGGTTTAATTAACTCACAGTTTAGCATGGTTTGGGAGGCCTCAGGAAATTTACAATCATGGTAGAAGGGAAGCAAACATGTTCTTCCTCACGTGGTGGCAGGAGAGAGAAGAATGAGAACCAAGCAAAGGGGAAGCACCTTATAAAACCATCAGATCTTGTGAGAAAGTACTCACTATCATGAGAATTGCATGGGGGATACCACCCTCAATGATTTAATTACCTCCCACTGTGTCCCTCCCATGATATGTGGGGATTATGAGAACTATAATTCGAGATGAAAAATGGGTGGGGACACAGCCAAAACATATCAGTCCCCAACTATTATTGTATTGGGGTCTATCTCTCTGTTTAGGTCTAGTAATATTTGCCTTATATATCTGGGTACACCGGCATTGGATGTAAATATATTTACAAGTGTTATAGCCTCTTGATTTATTGACACTTTTATCATTGTCATATCATGACAATCTTTTGTTTTAGTTTTAGTTTTGGTCTTGAAATCTATTTTATCTGATATAAGTATAGCTATTCCTACTCCTTTTTCATTTTAATTTGCATGAAGTACGTTTTTTCCATCTCTTCCTTTTAGTCTATATGTGTCTTTCTAGATGAAGTGAGTTTCTTGTAGACAGCATATAGTTGGATCTTGCTTATTTATTTATTTATTCAGCTACTCTATGTCTTGATTGAAGATTTTAGTCCATTGATTTTCAATTTATTAATGATATGTAAAGACTTACTACTACCATTTTATTTGTTTTCTGGCTTTTATTAGTCCTCTCACCTTTCTTTCTATCCTTTTTTGTGTAAAACTGAATTTCTTCAGTAATATGGTTTACCTTCTTACCTTTTATTTTTGTGTGTATCTATTATAGCTTTCTGCCTTGTGGTTACCATGAGGCTTTCAAATAATATCTTATAATAAGTTATTTTAAACTGATGACAACTTAACTCTGATCACAATGCAAAGAAAAAAAGATATTAAAAAATAAAGAAAACACCCAAAAGTTTACCCTTTTCTCCATTTCTCTTGCTTTTTGATTTTTTGTTGTCTCTATTTATAACTGAATCTGCTTAGTGCTTTATTTTACTGTGGCTGAGCTGGTACCCAAGTTGCAAGACAAAGCCATCTGTACTCTTCTCTCTCCTTTCCCCAGGCAGAAGGAGTGTCCTCCATGCTGTACTGCCTGATGTTTGGGAAGGAGTGACACAGGCACGCTTATGGTTGCTGCAACTGTTGTCACCCTGGGTCACACCCTCAGCCCATTGTCTCTGAGAGCAGAGTAGCTCCAGGGCCTGCCCAAGGACTGCAGTCACTGTGGCTTGACTGCCATTCAAATGTATTCCACTTCAGTCAGCCAGTAGTCAAGCAGGCCAGGACTTGGGTTACCCCTGCTGGGGTGGAGGACTCCCCTCTGCCCTAGGACTGGTCCAAATGCTCCCTTGGATGATACTGGCAAAATTCTGCCTTGTGTTGTGTCCCCCTATGACAAGGTTGAACTGAGTTCCAGTGTAAAGGAACACACTCACTCTACTCTCTCTCTTCCAAATACAGGGATTCTCTTTTCACTGCACTTCCTGGGATTGGGGGAGAAATGATGTAGGCAATGCCAGTGGTATAGTTTGGATATTTGTCTCTGCCCAAATCTCATGTTGAATTGTAATACCCAATGCTGGAGGTGGGGTCTGGTAGGAGATGTTTGGATCATGGAGGCATAGCTCTCATAGCTTGGTGCTGTCTTTGTGATAGTGAGTTCTCATGAGATCTGATTATTTAAAGGTATATGGCACCTCCCTCTGACTCTCTCTTACTTGCTTCTGCTTTTGCTTTGTAGTGTGTCTGTTCCCCTTTTGACTTCTGCCTTTAGGAATTGAAAACTTCCTAAAGCCTCCCCAAAAGCCTAGCAGATAGCATCACCATTCTTTCTGTAAAGCCTGCAGAACCATGAGCCAATTAAACTGCTTGTTATAAATTACCCAGTCTCAGGTATTTTTCATAACAATGCAAGAATGGCCTAATACAGCAAGACTGCCCTTTCTACCCTCTTCAGTGCTTCTATCTTTGTTATGTTAAAACCAGGTATTGTGATTGCTCACCTGATTTTTTTTTGTTCTTATGAAAGTGCTTTCTTGAATGCATAGTTGTTCAATTTGGTATTCCTATGGTGGGGACAATAGCTGGAGGGTTCTATTTGACCATCTTGTTCCTACTCCTCTTACCAATATATCATTATTTTATATTACAATAAAATGCTTTCATTTTTACCCGTTTATTTTTATAATTTGAGTCAAAATTCACTATGCTTTCTGGAGAAAGAAATACTTTTGGTTTATTATACCTTTTTTTCATAAACTTAAAACTAATATAGTACTGTTCTATATAATAAATGGTTAAGATATTTAAAAATCCAGTAAAGGCAAAAAAATGTAATGAAGAGACATTTAATTTCAAATAGAACAGTAATATTATCTTGCTGATTTAATCAATATAACACTGAAACAGAAAAAAACATATAAGTTGCTGAGAATTTATTGATGCTGGAAATGCTATTCTGGCAATTAAACTTTTATTTCATTAGCTACAAATATTTGCATTGTGTTTCTCTACAAAGAAAATGTTATTGCATCTTTGCAGTTATGAAAGTAGTGGAATACTGGTCATTACTAGAAATAGCTATGTTCCCATTTAGCTAATAACATTTTAGTTTATGTAACTGTGAGATAAAAGACTAAGGATTATTTATGTGTCAAAAGGATGATCCTAACAAAGGAAAGAACATGGGTAGCCTGTAACTTATTCTCTGAGATTCGAACCCTTTAGCTGGGACATTTTTCAAGATTGGGATATTTTATGTCAATATAAAGCTAGACGACTCCTGAACACCAACCAGAGGATCTCTAGAAGCTTTGCGAATCCAACATTATTTCTGGGCCATATTGGCTTGGACAAAAATACATTGTGTTCTTTTATGTCCACTTCTCATTTTTTCTTGAAGAATACATAGGTTGTTGTCCCACAGAGCTAATAATTTTTTCATAACTCTTCCACTAGATAATAACAATAGCAATTACTGAAATCTAAGGTGCCAGCCATGCTACTAAGTTCTTCAAATACCCTATCATACTTAAACCTCAAAACAATCCTGATGTATCCCCAGTGCTTAGAATAGTGCTTGTCACTACAGAGGCACTCAGTAAGCATTTAGTTGTGAATGGGCAAGTCTGTGAAGAAGAGATTATAACTCTGTGTTACAGGTGAGGACATTAAGGACAAGAAAATGAAATAACTTGCTCAGGTTTATATTACCAGCAAGAAGGAGAGGCAGGATTTGAAGACAGGTCTAGCTGATTGTTCAAAAGTTTATGCTTTGACTCTTCATACACACAGCTTCATCTAAATTCTCAGAGCTTCAGTTTATTATTAGGAAAATACAGATATTTCCACAAGTGATCTCTAAGGTCCTTTCTAAATTAAATAAATTAATGACCAATCTGTGAAAAATTAACATCAAGCACAGACTTGGGAAGTGGCTATGAAACCTGAGTGGTGATATGCTTTTTCCACCTTGGAAAAGTTGACAAGATTTCTGGATTCGTTGCTGAGTGTAAAAAGTGAGCCTGAGTCTTTCCTTCTACAGATCTATGTAATCTCTTACCTGCAGTTCTAAAGTCCAAACAGCTAAACACTAAAACCTTTTAAATACTTTTGTCTGCAAAACCTGTCCTAACTTGAACTTATTTGAGTGCAAACACTAACCTGAACTGATGTGAGGCTATTTCTAGTGTTTATTTATCACACATGTGGGCATTTGTTTGATTTGCTGCCAAAATATTAATATATTAGGCCATGAGATGCTACATTCAATCCTTGAGAGAAGAGGGCTAGAATGTGAATGCATTAGACAATTTATGCAATATATACCTTTGTATAAGCCTAAACAATTCTAAATCATTAACTATATTTGGTCAATGGCTTTGGGGTAAGAAGTAGTGGATGTGTTCATGCTCTGATGGTTACAACTATAGTCATTGGAGGAAGAGAGAGGTAAAGACAGGCAAACTTTTAGTTTTAAGGGTGCTTCTTTCAAGATATTAAGGCATCTGCTATAGATGTGTTTCCTTTTTTGTAAAAAGGAAGAACACCAGAGATCATCATGGTGTGTCCCCTTCTGAAAGAGCTAGAATCCGTAGGAGTAAAAGTACATTCTAGTGACTCCTAAAACAGAAAGAAACTAAAGTCATCCAGAACCATTTAAATCACACTCAGCTTATCTTTGACATGTCTACATTCGGTTTCTAACTTGTACCTATATTTTCCCCAAATCTCTCCTGGTTTTAGAGTCATCAGGGCACTTCAAGATAGCATAATAATAAAAATGAAGAAAGAAACCCACACCTTGCACCTATTTACAACCTCCTGGTTTTATTAGCTTTTTACTCACATTTTCCTGTTGAGTATTCATATAAAAAAGTAGAGAAGAAAAGAGGAGAGTTATTATAGCTCCATTGAAAAGATGGAGAAATGTATGCTTTTCAGGTTAAGTGACTGGCCATTGTCACACAACTATTTAGTGGCAAAAGAGGGACTGGAATTTGGAATCTATATTCTTAACTAAGTGAATTTCCCACTATATGAAATGACTCTTGAACTTAATTTTCATTATCTGAATGTGCTATACCTAGGATATTTCTCTTTTCAAATAGATGTTACATAAACAGCATACCTGATATTCCACAAATATCATGGAAAAATATAATAGGAAATTTATATGAAATGATAGTGCAGTGTGACTCACAAGATTTCCTGACTGCCCAAAAAGGTTTTCCTAGTTTATTCAAGATACAGAACAGACTTCCTAAAATGGCAGTGTTAAAATTCCTTTATGTCTTCTTTGAGAATCTGGAGACTAGCCAAACATGCATTTTGATACTGCTGGAACTAATGCTCTACTTTACAAAATGGGTCACAGCATGCTCCTGAGATGTCTTAAAGGCACGATGGGCTTTGACTAGTGTGATTGGAGCTGGTTTTCTTGTACATTGACTGACTAGAGTGGTCCCTTGGCAACCTTCACATGGGCATACACACAGCAGTCAGGCTCCCAGGTGATTGTGTGTCTGTGCTGCAGAGTCCCAATATTGAACTTCTTTTCATTTTTCTTGGTCAATTTTTAATCTCCTTCTTTGTTTTCATTAACAGTAAAGAAATGCATCAATTTCCGTATCTTTTTGCTAAGGGTATGCTATGGACAGAATTATTCCCCTCATCCCTTCCCAAAATATTATAAGAAGCCCTAAGCCCCAATGATGTGTTGACATTTGGAGATGAGGTCTTGGGAAGAAAATTAGGTTTAATGAGGTCACAAGAGTGAGGCCATTATAATGAGATTAGTGCCCTTATGAGAAGAGATACAAGACAGCTTTCATGCTCATGCTCCCCTTCACCTTCCTCTATTTTCTCCCCATGTGAAGACACATTGAGAAGGAAGCCATCTGCCAGCCAGGAAGTGAGCCCTCTTTACCAAAACCTGACCATGCTAGCACCACAAACTCAGACTTTCAGCCTGTATAGTATTTTATTATGGAAGCCTGAGATGGTTAAGACACAATACCTATAGCATTGTAAGTGATACCTCACTGGAGATACTGAAAACAATTGATGCCTCTATACTCTTTGAAACTTCAAATATGTTACAATAAGTTAGTTGTTAAGTACCTAACTCTGGTTTAACAGTATGCATTTTCTAGATTTATTGAGAAAATAACATGTGACAGAGTTGAAAATGAACACATTACTAACCTAGAAATGCAAGAAACTTAACTGAGAGAGCATAATCTTCTAGTTTGCATTAGGTTGTAGAAGAATGACTTAAACTTTTCTATAAAACATGTCTCAAATTCTTCCAAATTACATGTTATATGGTCTCTTTTGGGATACTCAGTCAATTAACAGCCCAACTCCCTCTCTAGTTGTTTTCCTACCTTTGTAGGTATTTAACAAACTCAGAACCACATTTGGGAGTCACTTTCACCAAGATAAACTGTTTTGGGAAATTATTTTTTCAAGCTAAACTCATGGCTCCTTATTGCTTTTTTTCTTTTACTTCCCGCTGCCTCCTTTTCTCAACATTCTCTTTTAAAAATCTAGTTTATCTTGCTGTATTATATGCATCCTTGCAAACCATTTTATTTCCTTTTAGGAACAAGGCAGGATGCAAATAAAAATAATGATAATTAAATAAACTAATTAGCCAGCCTCAAGGTACTCTGCTAGAAAGAAATAATAATGCAGATTAATTATTCATGAATGTGGGAAATAGCTGAGAAAGCCTAGATTCATATATTGAAAAAGCCCAAGTATATTGAATCACAAAGTTCTGCAAGATGGAAACTATAAATAGGGGGTAATAGGAACAAGGCAGTCCGGGATCATTTGTAGAAGCTTATTCTAGCTTATACGAGCTAGAATAATCACTGCCTCGCAACAGTATACATTAGTTAGGCGTTACTTTTTGATGGCTTCTTCATTTTTTGAACACAAGGATTCTTACAGGAGAGCCCCAAACAAAAACACTGGTTAACTCAGGTTAAAAAAAAAAATCATTAAAATTGCCCATTATATTGAATAGAGAACTACCAGCAAATATCCAAATACATATGGAAGCAGATTAAATTATTATATGAGTGTCACTATACCAGCACAATATAGAGATCTCCTATTCTATTAAAAAGAAATAGTTTATAATATATTTTAATGCCACCTACTAATACCTACTTTGAAAAAATAAATATTAATTTTTCATTATTTACCAAACTGATGCAAAATGAATTTTATAAACTTTTATTCTATCCATTTTTTCTTGCTAACTTTCTGACTGAAATAACAAGATGAGTAAGAAATTCTTCATGGGGAAATTAGCCTCTTTAGATTTCCATTATGATATTTCCAAAGGTAATTTTATTTTTCATTTGGGCTATTGATATATTCTTAAAACTTCCAGATAAATTTGGAAATCTAGCAGTATTCATTGGGCAACAATATTTTGTTGGTGTTTGTTTTTCAAATTATCTAAACCAAAAAGCTTATTTAAGTTCTACTAACCCAGGTTTTATGTAGAAATAGAAATTGTTAGTCCAAATTTTATTTTAAAATGATTTATAAAGGATGATTCGACTCCATCTTTGAAAACAAATAATTTCGTTTGAATAATGATATGTTAATTAAATTAAAATTGATTAAGTCAGGCGGCATTACATATCTGCTAGTGCTTCAATTTTAGTCAGGAGAGGAATGGATATGCTTTAGTATTCAAATGCCACCGTCATGTTTAAATTCATTGCTGTGCTGTGGAAAGAGAAACAACAGAAGCAGCTGTGTGCTCCCTCCGCATTGAGCAGAGAATTCAATAACTCTCAGAGTAGGCAGGATTAGCTACTCACTGTCAAACACAGTTGCCCAATTCTGTGCAGCAGATTTTTTTTAATATTCCATTTTGGAATACTAAAAGGTTGAAATATGTAAAATATGCAAACATTTCCATTTGCAAGTCACAATGAGAACACAGATGCACAGATTCTATTTAGCATTATAGCTTTACTGGTTGAACTCAACTAATTTACTAAAGACATTATCTTTATTAATAACTGAATCATACTTTATTAATGAAAACAAGTTTCCAAACATAGTGCTTATTTTTAATCGGTGAGAAAACTTTGCTAACCTTTTCACCTTTGCTAATTGGATACTCTGACTTTTCTTGAAGATTATGCCAACAGACTCCATTAGCTTTCTAGACCATGAGTAAAACCAGATTATGCAGTTAAGCCTTCAGGAGTGCTAACCCAGGAGCATGCTGAAAAATACTACATTAGAAATAACCTGACAGTGATAACTTCAGGGCAATTGGGGAACTATTTTCAGCTTAGATACAATCTGAAAATTAGCTTCTCGCCGAAAAGCTACATTTTAGAAAACTCCCACCTGCATATAACATGGGTCAGAAAACACAGAGGCAGCAGAGAGAAGGAGCCATATGAACAACAACAAAAAAGGTGGTTATATTGGGCTGCTGACAATGTCCAGCACATATACCATTTGTCGGATACAAATATCATTTACAAGTTGAGAAGCACGTACAATATAATTTTATTCCCAGTACTTACCTTCCTTTCCTTTACCCATTATTTAAAAGGAACACAAAACAATGTTAAAATTACTCTAAGAACCTAATATCAGATCTTTCTATTAAAAATTGTGAAATATATATTGTGAGGCCTTAATGAGTACAGCTTTGTGGGTCTGATTACCTTTGTACTTTTTAGGACTTTTTGCCTAGGCTTAGCCTGAGTGAGGGTAAGGGGATGAAAGAGTGAATGTGCAATTTTCATTCTTCCGTCAGGGTTTCTCTGTGGTCACTATCCTCTTCCTGCATAGGTATTAAGGCTGAATTTGTCTATACACCAAACCTGTACCTAGGAGGAATATTTGCTCTGTCCATCAGCAGTGTAGAAATTAGAATAACCAGGTGAGTGTCTGAAATGTCTGCTCATTTCACAGAAACTCAGAACAAGCAGGCCTGTGTTCTTCTTGCAGCCTCAAGAGGCAGCAGAGGAAAGAGGGCTATGAGTGTTCTTTTAGACACAATAACAAGGAACAATACAAAGGGAAATTTTGCTTTTTGCTTAATTAGCTTCAAATGTCTCAAACATTATAGATAACCATGTGATCAATGTATGATAGTAAAAAGATAATATTGGGAAGTTTAGCGGAGTACAGCATCAGCTATTATTCATCTGATGAACTTTTCATTTGTAACCTTTGAGAATACTATTACCATAAAGTGACACGTGGGGACAAATCCCTGCAGAAGACATCGTTAGGATTTTAAAGTGTATAAAGATAGACAATAGTAACAATTTGGAGCCCTAAACTTTTTAATTAATAAGAATTTTAAATAATTTATAGTGGAATGAACACATATTCTGTTTAAAATAGAATGCATACTCCTAAAAGTTTTTTTGTAAATAAAAAGTATATTTTAACAATACCTAGTTATATTAAGAAATGCTATAAAATCACTTTGGGAGGATAATTATACTTCATTAATTTAGATTCATTTCCACTTCTAAGCCTTATTTTATTACTTGTTTAAGCCTTATTTTATTATTTGTTTATATAGAGCTATCATTTGTATTTAAGAAAAGGTATTCCAAATATATAGAGCAGCTGAAGAAGAATAAAGCTGGCTCAAAATCCCTGGATGAGTTTCTGCTGTAGTCACGTTGCAGTAATTGGGACTAGACTTGCCATCTGCCCATAAATATCTAGAAAACTAAGCATAATAGACAACACATCTGTGTCCAAAAATGGGACAACAGTCAGTGTGAACTATGACCCCTGAGATAAGGGAAACAAATGAGGAGAGGCCTACAATTGCCCTTGCTCTCTGCCTGGAGGCACTCTCTAGAATACAGTGTGGGATGGGAATACAAAACAGAACATAAGGGTCTCACTAATGAAAAACAGAGCAGAGCAGGGGGAGGCAGAGCTGGCTACAGTTTAGAGGACTTAATATCAGAGAGAAAGGAGCTCTGCAGAACTCCAGAAATCCATATAAGGATCTCCTTGAGGCTGTTGCAAAATATTAAGCAAAATTTGTGTGGGGATTAACTCCATGAGATCAGGCAAAAAATAATCTAGGAATTGTGTACCAAACAATTCCCAGAGCTCACTGGGTAATGTTGAAGTCTGACCACCCAGACTGCCAACTCTTCATCTGAACATCAAGTGTATCCTGTAGATACCTAATGACAGTTACTCCTTAGTAACTGTTGTAAGTATTGTAAGCGTTTCTGAGATGTTTCCAATGATTCAGACCTGTTAATATTCATGAACTTTTGTAATATTTTCCCTTCAAGTGCTAGTAGAGTTTAGAACTTGTTTGTAGAGAATAGAATACAGCAAATGTGATGAGATGTTACATTTGAGATTATATTAGGAAACAATGCTGGCTTACATTTTACTTGCCTTCTCTCTTGCTGACTTGTTCTGATGGAATCTAGCTGCCATATTGTGAGCTGCATGATGAGGAGGACCATGTGGCAAGACACTGAGGGAGATCTCCAGCCAGCAACTCATAAGCAACTAAATCTTGCGATGAACCACTTGAGTCATCTGGAAAGAGGATCCTCCTACCGTCAATCTTTGAAATGGCTAGAGATCTGATGACAGTTGGATTGCAGCCTTAGGAAAAACAGAGAGTCACGGAAATTTGTGCCCAGGTTCCTGTCCCACAGACATTGTCAGATAATAAATATCTGTGCGGTTTTAAGCTTCTATGTTCTGGGATAATTTGTTATGCTGTAATAAATAACAACCTGGAAGTGAGGTTCTGCCATAGTAAATATCTAAATATGGATCATTAACACAAGTACTAAACTAGCCTTAGAATAATAGCTACTCTAGACTTGTTAGCAGAGCTTAAAACAAGCCTTGAGAGAACAAAGCTGATCCAGAAATAACATACATTAGCAGAATAAAATCCAACTTTCCTTAAAGAGTGATAGAAAAAGTAAAATTCACAATATCCAACATTCAGTCTTGAATTACTATGTGAGAACATGGAAAAATGCGACCTATAAAAGGGAGAAAATTTAGTTAATAGAAACAGATCCCAAAATGATAACAATAATAGAATTAATAAACAGGACTTTGTAAACAACCATGAAAATATGCTTGACAGTTTAAAGAAAACATGAAAATAATAATAATGATGAGAGGAATTAAAGCCATATAAAAGGACCAAATCGAACGTCTAGAGTTTTATTTAACTCAGGCATTATATGAAGTTAAAGATACACTAGGCAAGACACTGTAGAAGATAAGATAGATAAACTTGAAGACATGGATCTCAAATTTTTCTAAATTGACTTTCCTATGGGGACAGAAAAGACTAAGAAAATATAAACAGTGTCTCCTTAAGTTTTTATACTGCCTCAGTGTCTCAATTACTTGTAATGATATGAAACAGTCCAACGTGTGTATCACTGGAGTCCTGGAAAGAAAATGAGGGACCAGAAAAAGGTTAAAGAAATTCTAGCCTAAATTATTCCAAAATTGGTAAATACAACATATACTCACTTTGTAGAAGCTCAATGAATTTCAGTTGAGTTAAACACCAAACAAACAAACAACCCCACCAATTCTCAAAAGCAAAAACAAAAAAAAAACCTTATAAGCACATCATAATCAAATTATTAATTATTAGCAAAGAATGAAAATCTCTTACACAAGTCAGAATATTAAATGCAAATTATTTAGAAAAGGAAAAAGATAACCTGTGACAGAAAATAATTAAATAATGTCTTCAGAAAACCATGGAACACTGCTAAAAGAAATCACAGATGACACAAAAGGAAACACATCCCATGGTCTTGGATGGGAAGAATCAATGTTGTGAAAATAATCATACTGGCCAAAGCAATCTGCAGATTCAATGCAATTCCCATCAAAATGCTACCATCATTCTTCATAAAACTAGAAAAAAAAATCCTAAAATTCATATGGAACCAGAAAGAGAGTACATATAGCCAAAGAAATACTAACCAAAAAGAACAAATCTTGAAGCATCACGTTACTGAACTTAAAATTATACTACTAGGCTATAGGTACCCAAATAGTATGGTACTAGTATAAAAATAGGCACATAGACCAATGGAACAGAGTAGAGAACCCAGAAATAAAGTCAAATACTTACAGCCAACTGATCTTCAACAAAGCATACAAAAATATAAGTGGGAAAGGACACCCTATTCAACAAATGGTGCAGGGTAAGTTGGCAAGCCACGTGTGGGAGAATTAAACTCTATCCTCGTCTTTCATCTTATGGAAAAATAAACTCAAGATGGATCAAAGACTTAAATCTGAGACCCGAAACCATAAACACCCTAGAAGATAACATTGGAAAAACTCTTCTGGACATTGTCTTAGGCAAAGACTTCATGACTAAGATCCCAAAAGCAAATGCAAGAAAAACAAAAATAAATAAGTAGGATCTAATTAAACTAAAAAACTTCTGCACAGCAAATAATCACCAGAGTAAACAGAGCCATAGACTGGGAGAAAATATTCACAAGCTGTGCATCTGACATATGACAAAGGACTAGTATCCAGCATTTACAAGGGACTCAAACAAATTAACAAGAAAAAACAAAACAATCCCATCAAAAAGTGGGCAAAGGGCATGAATAGATATTTCTCAAAAGAAAATATACAAACAGCCAACAAACATATGAAAAATTGCTCAACCTCACTAATTATGAGGGAAATGCAAATTAAAACCATGATGAGATACCACCTTACTCCTGCAAGAATGGCCATAACTGAAGAGTCAATAAACAGTAGATATTGGTATGGATGTGATAAATAGGGAACATTTTCACACTGCTGGTGGGAATGTAAATTAGTACAATCACTATAGAAAGAAGTATGGAGATTCCTCAAAGGACTAAAAGTAAATCTACCATGTCATCCAGCAATTCCATTACTGGGTATCAACCCAAAGGAAAAGAAGTCATTATAGAAAAAAAGACACATGCACATGCATGTTTATAGCAACACAATTTGCAATTGCAAGGGTAAGGAACCAACCTAAGTGCCCGTTGACCAATGGGTGGATAAAGAAAATGTGGTATATTTACACCATGGAATACTATTCAGCCATAAAAAGGAACAAAATAATGTATTTGGCAGAAACTTGGATGGAACTGGAAGCCATTATTCTAAGTGAAGTAACTCAGGAATGGAAATCCAAATACTGTATGTTCTCCTTACGATTGGTAGCTACCTTATGAGGATGCAAAAACATACAGAGCGATATAATGAACTTTGGGGACTCAGTGGGAGAATTGGGGAGGGTGAGGGATAAAAGATGACCTATTGGATGCAGCATACATGGCATGTTTGACAGGTGCACTAAAATCACAGAATTTACCTTAAAGAACTCATCCATGTAACCAAAAACCACCTGTAGTACTAAAACTAAAGAAAGTTTTAAAAAATAACATCTTCAAACTGTTAAAAGAAAAAAATATCAATCTAGAGTTCTATACTCTGAAAATATGTACTTCAAAAATAAAGACCAAAAGAAGATGTTTAAAACAAACAAATGCAGAATCTGTCACTAGCAGACTTTTACTTCAGAAAGCAATAAATAGAACTAACTCTTCAGGTGTAAGGACAGTGATACCAGATGGAAACTTGGATTTACTGAAAGTAATAGTGTTGGGATTGGTAAATTTGTTACTAAAAATAACATTGAGTCTTTTTTTATTTTAATCTTTATAAAAGATAAATAATCTTTAAAACAAAATAATAGTATATTGTGAAGTTTGTAGCATATATAACATGTGTAAAAACAAAAGCACAAATAATAGGAGATGTAATTATATGTAACTTTTAAAATATTACATATGAAGTGGTATAACATTATTTGAAGTCAATGTGACCAGTTAAAGATGGACAAATCCTAAAACCCTAGAACAACAGCTAAATATGAAACAAAGTGATTGTTATAGTGAAACAGATAAAATAAAATGGAATATAAAAAGCTATCAAGATGTCAAAAAGAGAGGGAAAGAGGAAAAGTAGCAGAGGTATAAATACAAAACAAATAACAAAGTAATAGCTTTAATCTCAACAATATCTATAAATTAGAAGAAAGAAAATGGAATAAAGACTCCAATTAAAAGGAAGAGATTATCATGCTAGATAAAATAGCAAGACCCAATTATATACTGGCTACAAGAAATATATTTTAAATATCAAGGCACATATAGGCTAAATAATAAATATAAAATTCATATATATTTCATAACATATCTGTGTATCCCTAATTGTGTAGGCCCCTAATAACAGAACTTCAAAATGCATGAAGCAAAACGTGTACTGAAAACACCACTAAAAATACACAGTTATATGTGGAGATTCAATAATTCTCTCTCAGTAGTTGGCAGAACAAGTAAATATTAAAAATCAATAAAAGTAAAGAAGGTTTGATCGATGTAAGTTAATTGATATTTGTGGAATTTTCTATTCAGCAACAGAAGAATATGCATTCTTCTCAATTGCAGCCGGTTCATCCACCAAGATGGACCCTGTAATGTTCTATAAAACATGTTTTAAGAAAGTTAAAAGACTGAAACTATACAAATTATGATCTGCACATAATAGAATTATATTCTATATATGATAAAATTTAATTTTAAATTAACAGCAGAAAGATATCTAGAAAATTCCCAAATACTTGAACATAAATCATTATACTTCTAAATAATCACAAGTCAAGGGAGAGTCACAAAGGCAGCATGAAGTATTTTGAATTGAATAAAAAGAAAACATACAATGTCAAATTTGTAAGATGTAGCTAAAACAATGCTTAGAGGGAAATTTAAGGCTTTAAATAATTATATTAGAGAAAAAGAAAGGTCTACAATATTCTGTATTGACACATAAAGAAACAAGACAAAGAAAAGAAAAATCAAATTCAAAGTTACTGGAATAAAGAAACAAAATAAAAAAGAGACAGACAAAACAACAAAAAAGAAATAATAAGGTGAGTGCAGAAATTAATGAAATAGAAATCAAGTAAATAATAAAGTTAGTTATGCCAAATAATTTTTTAAAAGTTTAAAATCAATAAATTTCTGGGTAGACTGGTAAAAAACAAAAGAGTAAAAATACAAATTATTAGTATCACAAAGAAAAGAAAGAGCATTACTCCAGATCTTGCAGCTATGAACAAGACTTTAAGAAAATATTATGAGTAACTGTGTCGATAATTTTGACAAATTAGAGAAAATTTAAAAATTATTGGAAAGACAGAAATGATCAAAATGGATAAATCTATAAATAATTTATACAAAAGGATTAATGTATTCTGTATTGTGTTTTGTCATAAGAATGGTAAAAAGTTGAAGTCTTTTTGACACTGACAAGTTACTATTTTAAGATTATACTTTCTGTTAGTCCACTCTCACAGCGCTATAAAGTACTAACTGAGACTGGGTAATTTATAAGGAAAAGAGATTTAATTGACTCATAGTTCTGCATGACTGGAAGCCCTCAGGAAACTTACAATCATGGCAGAAGGAGAAGGAGAAGCAAGCATGTCTTTACCATGGCGGATCAGGAAAGAGAGAGAGTAAAGGGAGAAGTGCCATATACTTTCAAACAATCAGATCTTGTGATAACTCACTCATTATCACAAGAACAGGGGATAGTCCACCCCCATGATTCAGTTACCTCCCACCAAGCCCCTCTCCCCATGTGTGGGAATTACAATTCGAGATAAGATTTGGGTGGGGACACTGAGCCAAACCATATCACTAACTCTCTAGGTGAAATAATGTATATGTTGTTATACAAATATGATTGTGTGTTGTGATACTCAATATCATTGTTTACTAGAGACTATAAAGTTTTGCTATTATAGGATACCAGTACATAGCTAATAGAATAGTTGCAATTAAAAAGTCTGACAACAGCAAGTATTGGAGAGTATACGGCACAACTGTGACTCTTATATGTTGCTGGTGGAAGGTAACATGATGCAGCCAGGACGGAAAACAATCAGTAATGTATGCTTGCCATGTGATCCATCCATTCCACTCCTAAGTATTTATCCAATAGAAATGACAATATGTGTTTGCACATATGTTTCAGCCCAGAACTGGAAACCAACAGGTGGATGGATTAAATGTTTTATTCATATTAGTTCCAAAATGGAAACAAGGCAAATATCTATCAGAAGTGAATATGTAAACAAACTGTTTTACATACAATGGATAAATATATTGTGGTGCATATAATGGAATATTATTTATAAATAAAAAGATAATAAACTTCTGATACATGCCACGAGTATATCTCAGCATGCATAAAAATGTTTTGCTGAGAGAAAAAAGCCTGACACAAATGAGTATACAGTATTGAAATTCAACTGTATGAAATTCTATAACACATAAGTCTAATCTTTAGTGACAGAAGGAAGATCATTGTTTACTGGAGCCAGGGTTGCAACACAGGGATACTTACTGCAAAAGGGCTCAAGGGACATGTTCTGTTTCTTGATTGTGATGTATCCAGTGTCAAAAACAATCAATATGTATGCTTAAAATGCATGCACTTTATTGTGTATAAAGTATGACTTAATAGAGTTGACAGAAAACTTTTTTTTAAAACAGAAGAACAAGTTCCTGGAATGTTTTCTTAGTATTCAAATGTTTTAATATATCGGAAAATAAGACATAAACTTTAAGAAATTAAAGAATACAAAATGTATATTCTACAAACAAGACAAAAAATCCCTAAATCTATTTGTGTTTATATTAAACATAAGGATCAGTATATGTTTACTTTTCCATAATCAAATACCATATAGAAAATGAAAATTTAGTAAATATGACTTTCTCTTCTTACTAAAAGATGCAAGGAATAAAGGAAATAAAGAGAAGGAAGTGAGAGTAAATGAATGGAAAAAAACGAGGCGGTTTTGGGTTATAGTTCACAGTGTCTACCATAGATGCTATAGTTCTCAAAATCCTTGAATTTGAGGGCAATAAAAGAAAATTATTGCTTGGGTCAGTGGTCTAAAGTAAAATATCGATTTTCAAATTTTGTTGTTATCTGGGGCCTATACTTAAAATTGTTTGTATAAGTCTCATGTATCCCTTTGCTGTAGAGACTCCAAAGACAGATGTCTTACTCAGAGGAAGAATCAGTCATAAACAACATATTTAGCCTAGGGAGGAAGTCTGGAGCAGAGTTGTGCCAAGTGGGGTCCTCACATGGTAGGGAGATGGAGATGATACACTGGGATTTGAAAAAAAAAAATGGAACTTTATTTGTATCTATTTTATCTACTATTTTAAATTAAGCTTTTTAATAGATCACACGCTGGTTGACCATTATTATTTTATTTTCCAAATATGAATGGTTTTAGGTAGGTTACCAAGGTAACCAGCACCTCTGAAGGATTATACTTTTCAGGTTCTCTTATCTTCTTTACCTGCCTGGGCCCCGAAGGAACCTGACTTCCACTATGGGGACATAGTCAATGAATCATTGCATTTTGTGGGGGTGCGGGGTAGTGAGGCTTTTCTAGCCTAAAAAAGAAGAAATGGAATGTATTTTTTCAGATGCAGATTTTTCTTACTAGAATGATTACTCAAAAGCCAAACATAGCTCTTCAAACCAAGATTGCAAGACTGGGGAGCACACACGCAGCATAATTTCTTCGGTGGAAGCAACTCAAATATTTTAAGGTTCCTATAGGAAATTCTTCCCATGGGACTTCAATTTTCAGAGCAGCTTACCCGATGGGGAGTCTATCTTTTTCCTCTGATGAATAAAGAAAGACCTGTTAGAGATTTAGTGCACAGGGAAACAGGAAGAAAGAGCTCATTCTCTAGAATTACGAACTTTTAGAAAAAGTGAGGCAAGTCCAAAAATATGTTTTAAAGTGTCTGTGAATCATTAAATTATGATCTGTAAAATCTGTATAAAATTTCACTTGGTATCTCAGTTTGCTTTGAATTGTAATCAATGTTCTTAAGTGTATCAGCATCCTGACTTTGTAGTTTCTAGAAAGAAATCATTTAGTAGAATCAGGAAAGCGCATTTCTGCATTCAATAGCTCTTTACTTAAATGCACACAGCAGTTTCCAGAAGTGGCTTTTCCTCATTGCCTATATTTGCATAACGTTTATTGCCAGAAAGATTACTTAAAAACAATGAAAGTTTGAATTTCAGGGTGTGCTCTTTAAGCAAGGCTGTGTTTATACATCTGGAATCGTTTGGTTATTCAGAAAAGTCTAATATGGTGCATTATTTTCTGTGAATTTTTACCAATAAGTTATTTTCAAAAAAGGAAAAATACAGGTTTTGGAATAATGCATTTTAAATTTGTAGTGTATATGCATTCTTAGACTACTGCTTATTTGAATTGAAGAGAGTTACATAATTGGTCTAGAAGGAGGCTTGTCATCTTGTGAACCAGAGGAAGAAAGAGATTTGGAAGCATGAATAAAAGACATTTTATTCTTGGCTCTTCATTTACTTTTTGGAAACTCTTAGGCAAATACATAGTTTTCTTTTCCATCTATAATCCACAATGCAAATAGAGCAATAATATTGTTCATCAGACATAAAAGAGATTTATCTTGCATTATTTTAATTCTCCAAAAATGAAAACATCATGCAAGGCTTTAAATAAACCCCTGCAATTTCTAATCTATTTTTGCATATATAGAGAATTCAACTGTTGTTCTCACTTACTTTTTTTTGTTTTTTATTTGAAAATACATGAAATCAGAATCCTACATTATAGTGCATTAATAATGAAGTTCCAAAATTAAAGTTATATATATTTACTTAAATATGTGCCATCAAATTTGTTTTCTAAATCTGGAGAATGGAGTAATTCTCTCCACAATTCTCAAAATTGTTCCCCAAATTTCCTTCTTTCCGTAAGCAAATGAAACTACTATTTGTTATTCATCATTAGAACTGGTGCACAATCCAGCAGAAAGGAAGCTGATTGACTGACTATATTTAACAAGGAATGTTCTATTTTATACATAAGGAAAAGAGTAATGATTGTAAATAATAAGCTAATCTTTTAACCTTTGTTTTTACTTTCAGAATTCTCACATCTATATCTAATATATTTCCTTCAATGTTTCTGCTGACTATAGTCTTCATGAAATGAATCAGTAGAGAGTGTAGTTATTCTATAAGATTTTGTCCTGGGTTTACTTTGTTCAAAATAGATCTGGAGAAATGATAATATCTCATCTGTGTGACTTCTTACTAACAAAGCTAAAAACTCGTTTTTTAATCCAAAGCCATAAAAACACATATACATACAGTTACCCGTATACGAAAACATGTATACATACAGACAAATATATTTGTCTCATATATTCCTGCGCTACTAAGCCACCCCAAATTTCAGCTTGTGTATGTGCCTTCCTTATAAATCAATCAGCAAACATTTATTTTATGCATATATATGTGTATGTATTCAAGACTTTAGGCTTTGAAAATATACTTACTTTCTTTGACTTTAAATGAACAAATCTACTTTTCTGCCAAGAATATTGTCTATAAAAAATATAATCTCAAAGTAGTAAGTACCTAGTTTAGGGTAGGAGGCTTTTAAACACATCTCTCTAATTTATTGGAAATTTCTTTCTTTTTGGAAAAGAAACCAAGTGAGAAACTCAACTATGTGATGAATAGATACAGCATATAGTTTTTACTTAAATTGTGTGATAAGTGGTAAGTAGATATTTTCTAAACTCTCTTTGGTTTACAAGTAAAGAATCATGATTACATTAGTGTATTGCACTCATTATCAATCACTTTTTTTACTCAAACATTCATTCTTACATTTGGACATTGTGGCCTCTGTTTTCAAAGTAATTTTTTAACTAAATTTTTATTATTTGAGAGTTATTTTTTGATTTCCAAAATGTGCCTCCATGGATAAAAGGATTTTGATAGGCAGGTAATGGGGAAGAAATCTCAGTGAGACAAAGGACTCTAAACTCTTTTTCTATCCTGACACTAAAACAACTCAGAAGTTATCTATGGAATGAGAATGAAAATAGCTTCACAGAACTTGGAATAGTGCATGCCTCATTATAGACATTATAGCAATGGCAACGATTATTGAAAAGTTTCATTATTATTCAAATATCAACTACATATATACACACACCTTTCCTTCCCTTCTGCCAAAGTTCTATTGTGAAATCTAGTTCTTTGGACTAAACTCCTTGTTTCGTTCAGAAAAGTGATTTCTCTCTCAGGGTTTATTATAATCCATGTCATTAAAACTGGATTCTGTCACATGATATTTCTCAGTCTTTCATGCAGGTGTATAGACAGAGGAAGACCCATTGAGAATAGAATTCACTAATTTTATCTTTGCCTTTTGATTGACTGTTTTATCTTTCTGTTTTTAGTAATGTGTTTTCATTAGTCCAGCTATTCTTATTTGATATATTCTAAGGTTTTGAATTGATAAGAGTCAAAACTAATCTTGACTCTGAATTACATCTGAACTTTACCATAATTTACTAAATAAATTAGTGTTTCTCAACTCTACTGCTTGTTAGGATCACCTGGGAAGCTTTTAAAAGCTACGAGTGACTTGGCCCCCACTCCTCCTATAGCTGGACCTGGATATTTTTTAAGTTAGCCAGGTGGTCCCACCTAAAAGTCAGAGACAAAAACCAGTGAGATAATAAGCTCACTGAACAATCTCTTGTGGGTAAGATGCCAGTCATTAAAATACCATTCAGCTTTCTTAATGCAATCGCTTAAGCTCTGTAAGTTTGTATCACATTTATCGATTGTGTCTACCAATGAGAATTCACTGTGCTCAGGATTGAAGGAACAACAATAAACAAGTCATGGGTCAAGTGCCAAAGAAAGCATTTCTAATGTTTCTGTGCAAGTAATGTTTTCTGCTTTCATTCTGCCCTATCGTACACACTCATATCCAACCTATTTTTTGTGTGTGTTGGTGGCTGTGTGAATTCTAAGGCCAATGAACATTATGTCAAATGATTTGTAGCATTCTGACAGATGTTTATCATTCACTATTTAAATGGTACCATTTGCTTACAAAAGGTTTTAAACAGGATAATGACAAAAACTTGAGCTGTTTTGTGGTTCACAAATACAGTTTTATGGTTAGCAAGAATGAAACCCAGAAGGTATTGGATTCTGGCCTCGTCTACAGTGAGTAGAAGGAGAAAGCAACTATAGTTGTGAGCAGACCCTTTCCAAACATAATATCAAATACCTCTCCAATGGTTGAGTAACAGAAGAGAGAGCTTAGATTGGAAACTCTGCAAAATGCTTTCAACAGTAAAGTTCTGTGATTCTAAGAATTTCATTAATGTGTGGTCTAGACCTGACGGTCCAGTGTGGTAACCACTAGCTGCATATAGATGTGTCTATGTGTAATCCACACATCTGTATCTACAGATGATCTACAAAAAATTTAAAAATCATTTTCACATTTGCACTAGCCAGATTTCAAGTGTTTGTTAGGCACATGTGGCTGTATATTGGACTGCACAGAATTGGAGCATTTCCATCATTACAGAAAGTTCTATTGGAAAGTGCTGGTCAAGATAGATATTTTAAAACTCAAAGTAAAATAAATAGCACAATAAATGGAAAACACACATGTAAGTCCTTATAAGCTACTTTGCATTACTCCATTTAAAATATGAGGCATGTGATCAGTAGTAAGTCTTGACCTACTTTTCAATAACTGTAATTAATTTTCCTTCAATTGAAATTCTCTAGAATTACATTTACTATCCTTACCATGGAATAACCATTGAAAAATGCCCAAATCTGCTTATATAAAGAAGGTACATACTTTCTAAATTTACCTGTATTATCAAGGCCATACTGTTGTTTGCCTCAATTTTATTAAAAACATTTCCCAAAAATCGATTTTGGGGCCCTAAACCATAGCACAGGAGGTGATAAACTGCTTTTGCTAGGTCTGGGCCAAAAGAAGAGGCTGCGGTGATAATTTAAAGTCTATTTACATCGTGCCTGAACTTTCCATTTAGTCTGTATACAGGCGTTTGATATATGTTTCTCTAACCACAGAAACAGTGCCCTTGTCTGCAAGTTTCTCACAGTCTGACATGAGGTCAGATCCTGGACAGTGGTAAATAGCAGGACATGTCTGATAAAGAGTGAGCAATGACTGTTCAATTAGGAGATCAATAAGTTACTTCTCATACACATAAATGGTTGCAAATGAAAAATTCATGAATGTTTATCTTGTTTTTCAACAGATTTAACCAAAATAAAATCAGTGGATACATGCTGAGGCAAAGAGAGTAAATTTAAAATATAAAAGATACAGTGATATTTTGCCAGGTAGTTTCCTTCTAAAAGAAGCCCACCCCCCCCCCCCCCCCACCCCCCCCCCACCCCCGCCCCCCCCCAGGTCTGTAAGGGTAGTCAATATCCGTGGCAAGGAGGATTTTGGGGTCTATCCCTTTTCTTTATCAACTTATGGTTGTTTTGGAAACGTTGGTGGGATTTTAAGTATAACCAATGGAAAAAAGCAATGGATAATTTTCATCCCTAATTCCTGTGATTCTACCGTCCTACTGAAAAGGCCAAGAGATTAAAAACTAGCTGAATCACTGTATAATAAAAGCATCCAGCAACAGTGGGTGTAAGTACCATTTTAAAAGAAGGAGTGTGAGTGGGAGAGCAGTGTAATTTCACTAAAGATGAAGTAGTCTTCAGAGCTGCACCTGTCAACAGAATCTGTTTTAAAATGTGCTTGCCGACAGAGTTTAAATGGTTTAGCCAGTACCAAGAGAGGTGTTATTAACAGTGGATAATGGAAAATAATCTCTGAAAAGTATTTGCTCTTCTACTTGATATGCATTTTGTGCAGGATCCAACGAGAGTGGCATTTTGTAATTCTCATGCTTTCATAATTTAATTATGTTGTATATTTACAGAGCTTACCAAAGGATTTTATGATGTATTCAGAATGTTTTGCAGTGAAGAAAATTTTGATTTGTTATAGTTTATTGACAGTAAAGAAAAATTTACATTGCAAATAAATTTATCTGCATAGAGGGAGGAATAAGCAAATAGAGGCACAAAGAGAATAGTGTAGGTGTCAGTCAGGGTAGACTCATTTGCACTGTAACCAAAAATGACCCCAGATCTCATTGACATATAATGAGGAACCATGAGTTCTCACTTATGTTACATGTTCATACTCTCAGGAGCCTGGCTCAGTGTCACCATCACCTGAGACCTAGGTCGCAGGAACAGCCCTATTGGAGACACTTCTAGGCTCAAGGGAAAGGAGAAATAAGAAGGTAGAGAACCAAGTGATGGCTTGAAAAACTGTTTGGAAATGATGCATGTCAATTTTTGTAGTCCATTTGCCAAAGCCAGTCTCATGACAAACTGAAGTTAATGAGGTGGAAAGGTATAGTTCTCCATAGCAAGGGGCCCTGTAGGTGAAACAAGAAACATTTTGAACAAATAATACTATGTACAACACTGTAGTTGAAAGTTTAGCTGCTAGAGTCAAACAACCTTGAATTCACATCCTGAAACAGCATGATTTTTAAAAAAGATAGTACATGCAAAATATGTAGGCTATCATCTGCTACTTATAAACACTTAGTGTTAGCTTTTGTTATAATCAGGGCCTGTTTAAAGGCTTTTTGATGCTTTTAGCTTCTTTATCACTATAATAAAACTCTTCAATATATTTGAAAAATAATTGTAGTTCTAAATATTTCCAGATGCCTAATGGAAACGAATAGAGCTATTAATTTCAAATACTCGCTAGCAATTCACATAACACTTTTTGCTCTTCATGTTTTAGCAAGGACAGAGGAAGGGATTTGGAAGGAAATAGTATACATTGTCTTTTTTAATAAGAAAAATGAAAAAAAATGGAATTAATTGTAATACATTCTAATTCAAAAGTAGCTTATAGTCACATAAGAAAAGCTAGTTTTTTCACACCTTAGAGTTTTATGATTAAGATTCTTTTAACAAATTTTTCGATTCCTACTAATTTAAGAGACTTTAAAAAATCTGGTTTTCTGCTACCATTCCAAATTCATTTCTTGTAGTACAAAATTAACAATCCTGAGACTTATTAAGCCAATGTTAAAAAATTAATAATTCCAAAAGGGAACACTTGATTAAGAACCCAGAGGTTACACCTGGATGTTTTGTTAAATGTCATAATATTAATTCTGAAATTACTTTAGTATTGCTAAAATGGTTAAATTTTAATAACCAACATTCATAAGATTTATTTGTCTGAATTTGACTAATTCAAATGACTGAAAGTCTTTGAACTGTTATAGATTGCAGTAATAATAAAGGTGTAAGAGGATGAGATATTTTTAAGAACCAAAGAATATCATTCTCACATTTGACATTTATAAGCAAAATTTTCACCAAAAAACTGGCATTTCTTTTACTGACATTTAGGTTGAAGTTTTCCTTCATTGCAGGGTCACTGATTAAATGTTTAATGTGAAAATATTTCATAGATTAAAATAAGGCTAATATAACACTAGTGAATAAAGCATTCTTACTTAAAACAAGCTTTTGGTATCCCTTGGACCCCTTCTCAAACAAAGCAACAATCAAACAAACAAAATTAAACTTTAGCTTACCTTTTAGAAAAACAGAAATTTAAAAGAGTATTTCAAAACACAGATAATTTACTTTACAAAAAGAGAAAAAAAAAAACACCGAAGTGACAGTCTTATTCAAACCATTTCCATTCAGTCACTTATGCTTCAAGAAATATATGCCAAAATTTAGGCCTCTCAGTATTTAAGGTGTTGTGAAACATGGAAGGTGTTATTTAATCTCTCTTGACCTCTTCCCTATGGTGTACCTCCCTCTGATAGCTTCCTGGCACCTCAGTTTAAATGGTGACCACTGCTATGGTTTGAATGTGTGCCCTAAAAAGCATGTGTTGGAAACTGAATTCTGAATGCAACAGTGTTGAGAGGTGGGCCCTAATGGGAATTGTTAGATCATGAGGACTCCACCCTCATGAATGGATTAATACCAATTATAAAAAGGTAGGCTTGAGGCTCTGAGCTTGACCTCTTGCTCTCTCTTGCCCTCTTGCCCTTCCATCTTCTGTCATGGGATAATGTGACATAAAGTTCCAGATGCCAGCACCTTGATAATGGACTTCCCAGCCTCCAAAATTGTGAGAAACAATTTAATTTTCTTTATAAACTGCTCTATGATATTGTGTTATAGCAATACAAAAATGAGCTAAGACAAGCACTTTCTAGACCTTATTTCTGACCCTGGATTCCTTGCGGCATCATGGTTGCATGATGTAGATGTCTGTGCAAATGTCCCCAGATCCACACTACCCTTCTCCCTGCTCTACCCTGGACTCCCCTCCCTTTCTCTCTCTTTCTTTACTTCATTCCTGTTCTGTTTTTCTCTCTTATTCCTATCTCTGTGTTGGTCATTTTCTTTATATTTTAAATTTACCTTTTGATATGAGAATTACAGTCAAGTCAGAAAGGCCCAATCACAGAGAAGTAGTGAGATAGGGGGTTGTCAATAATAGCCATGGGGACACATAGCGAGAAAGAACAGAAACAATTTTTTTCACTCAGTGGAGTGTGTAATCAGCATAGCACCATAAGCTTGACTTCATTTGGCTTTCCTATATTGCACGGTGTTGGAGAGGTTTTAACAATTACTTTGTAATGCCTATTTTCTCCCTCAAATGAAGAAATAAACAAACAAATCATAACAGAGAGGTCCAATCCCAATACATCTTACTTATTAAATAGCAAGTTTGATGCTAGGATCTGACTATAAAAATGTGAATAAAGTATGTCCTTTTCATCAGAGATTTTATTATTACAAAAGGTAAATATGAATACAACTACTTTAATGAATGCCCTGAGCATTATATGAGAGGCATGAACAGGACCATAAAAATGTAAAAAAGGAATGATTCATTCATTTTTATAATATTTATGTAGCATTTTGTAACAATATATATAAGGCTTAAAGTATCATTTGCTGAATGGTCTGATTTTATAAGCCATTAATTATGTGTAAAAATCATTTTCAATTCAGAAATAAAATGATTTCTGTCTTCATAGATTCTATATTTTAGTAATGGAGGAGGACAGACAGTAAGCCAGATAAATACCTACGTATATAGTGTATTAAATGATGCTAAATGCTCTGGGAAAACATAACATCGAGAAGGAGGTTAAGGAACGTGTATGTGTATGTGTGGGTGCATGGAGTATTGAGTTCCAGGCAGAGGACACAGCCCATGAGAAGGCTCTGAGGCTGGAGCAAGCAGGACTGACAGGGACCAGAAACAGCAAGGAGACCAGTATGCCTGGAGCAGAAGAAGGCATGAGAGCAATAGGAGATGAAATCAGAGAGTTAATGAGTAGTCAGATTGAAGAGGGCTTTGTAGGTCATGGTAGAGAACTTGACTTTTACTTTGAGAAAGGAAGAAAACCAGGGAGAGATTTTGGTCATGTTGTAACATAATCAGACAGTTTTCAAAAGGATTACTATAGCTGCTCTGTGGAGGATAGACAGAAGAGTGGGCAAGGGTGTAAGCAAGTAGACAATGAGGAGCCATTGCGATAAGTGTTATAAGAGATCACAGTGGCTTGGGCCAGGGTGGCGACAATGCAAGTCATAAGCAGATGTTGCATTCTTCCTATTAAGGCTATTGATGCTCAATTAAATTACTATTTTTATTACATGTTTCTCTGACACATAAATATAGTGATAGTTGATTTAATTTAGTCAATAAACAGTGTTAATCATTAGCACTTAGATATTTAAATACTTTTAATGACCAAACAGGGATGATAATATGTGAATCAACCCAATTCTCCATATTTGATCTGCTCTTTGCATTCATAGGAAGAATCTCTAATTTTCTGACTTCAGATGGTGGGCATGGATAGCTGCTGGGAAGGAAAAGGTGTCTATTGAGAACTGAAAAGATCTATACTCACACAGATTATTGTCATCATTTGCATGACTTTGCAATGGGCTATCTTAATATGGCATCTCTTCACTTGTTACTATTTTCATCTTCATGACTGTAATTTCCAGAAACAATTGCCCAGCAATATAAATGTTGCATATACAGAAAACATTTAACGACTATTTATGCGCTAAGACTCCCCCTGAAACCCTCTTCTCAAAATCTGAGTCTAGCTCTATCACCAATCTTACACTCTTGCCTCATGATTCTTAGCATTATAAGTAAACCCCTACATTGAAAGACACCTTCAACAATAACCCCAAAAGCCTCATCAAGTTCTCAGTGTTGTCTTATCCTTCTGAGATGCCACTAATTCTCTCAAGACAATGTTCTTCCTTACTGCAGCAAATAATGACGTCAGCTTTGCCATATCAACAGTTATTAGTGGTGCTTTCAGGGAACCAGCATACAATGTTTTGTTGAGTAATAATGAAAATGATAGAAAGAAAACCCTTTAAATTATTTGGTTTTCTGACAGACATTTACAGTTAAAATCCATTGTGTAATTACAAAAGTTGGAGTACCACAGGATTTTGGTCATGGGTGTAACATAATCTGACAGTTTTTAGCAGAATGACTTTAGTTGCTGTGTGGAGAGTAAACTTAAAAATGCAGTATGAAAGGAAGATGAATATTAAGATTTTTTTGTCTTATCAAATGGAAAAATGGAGTTGCCATAAACTGGGTGGGGAAGGCTGTAAAAGAAACAGGTTTGGACTGGTGCGGTGGCTTATGCCAGCGATCCAAGCACTTTGGGAGGCTGAGCCTGGTGGATCACATGAGGTCAGGAACCTCTGCCTAGATTTCAGAGGATGAATGGAAACACCTGAATGTCCAGGTAGAAGTTTGCTGCACGGGTGGAGCCCTCACGGAGTAATTCTACTAGGGCAAAGCAGAGGGGGAATGTGGGGTTGGAGCCTCAACACAGAGTACCCACTGGGGCACTGCCTAGCGGAGCTGTGAGAAGAAAGCCACCATCCTCCAGACCCCAGAATGGTAGATCCACCAACAGCTTTGTGCTTGGAAAAGCAGCAGGCACTCAATACCAACCTGTGAAAGCAGCTGCAGGGGCTGTACCCTGCAGAGCCTCAGAGGCAGAGCTGCCCAAGGACTTGGGAGCCCACCCCTTGCATCAGCATGGCCTGGATGTGAGACATGGAGTCAAAGAAGATTATTTTGGAGCTTTAAGATTTAATGAGTGCCCTGCCAGGTTTTGAACTTTCATGGGGCTTATGGTCCCTTTATTTTGGCAGATTTCTCTTATTTGGAAGGGGAACATTTATCCAATACTTGTACCCCTATTGTATTTTGGAAGCAATTAAATGTTTTTTTTTATTTATTTATTTTTTATTTTGCAGAAGGAACTTACCTTGTCTCAGATAAAACTCTGGACTTGCACTTTTGAGATAATGCTGGAATGAGTTAAGCATTTGGGGAAATGATATAGTTTGGCTCTGTGTCCACACCCAAATCTCATCTTGAATGATAATCTCATGTGTCGAGAGAGGGACCTGGTGGGAGGTGATTGAGTCATGGGGGAGATTTACCCATGCTGTTCTCATGATAATTCTCTATCTCATGATAAAGGGAGTTCTCATGAAATCTGATAGTTTAAAAGTGGCAGTTTCCCCTGCAATATCTCTCTGTCTCCTGTCACCATGTAAGACTTGCCTTGCTTCCCGTTCACCTTCTGCCATGATTTTAAGTTTCCTGAAGCCTCCCCAGCCATGTGGAACTATGAGTCAATTAAACCTCTTTTCTTTATAAATCACCCAGTATCAGGTAGTTCTTTATAGCAGTGTGAAAATGGACTGATACACAAGATCTTCCCTCAGATAAAGTATTTGATAGTTAATTATTTGTAAAAACCTACTGGGGTTTTATCAAATCCTGACTGACCTGGAAGAAGGGAAATACCCAACTTCAGCCCACTCCAGTTCTCCTGTCCTATCTAAGGGGAGAAAACACTGAGAAGCACTTGTGAAGTTCATAATCCAGAGGCAGAGGCTCACTAAAAGACTGAGAGTTACTCACAAGATTATAGATAAAACATTTCCCCACCTCCCTCACCTTACCACCATGTTATTAAAGGATAATTAATGTCAGTTACTTTTAACCAATACATCATGTCCAGCTACCAAGAAAAAATTGTCATCAGGGAAATAGAATGAAAGGATCAGGATAATACACTGTAGTTTATTTGAGATAAGTGACTTTGAATTCAAAGTGAGATCAGCCAGTTGAGTAAGACTTTCTTCCCAACCATGCTGCCCTGCATGGGTGGGTAGTTGGATTTAAGCAGGATATGTGTAGGCCAAGTGAGCATGAAGAAAGAACAGAAGGTCTAAAGTATATTACATAACCATGAAACACAATGGTTGTCTCTAGGAACTGGCAAAATAGTTGAAGCGATAACATAAATGCTAATGAAAAATAAGGAAATATGAAAATACATAAGTGTAGAATTACTCTTAAAAGTAGTTATACAAAGAGCTTTGAGAGGAATTCAGTGAAAGAAAAAACCCAGAGGTTTGGGTTCAGAAGACGCCTTCATGGGGGAAGACAGACTTGACTTGGATCATCACGTTAATGATTCCTCAAATGTTTTATTCCTTTAATGAAAAATCTTTAATTATCCTCCATTTACAAGTTTGACTTATTATGGCTTTTAATTACAAAAATGTCCTTTTTTAAGGAGTTTTCTTTTGGAAATTTAAAATGTATATGAGTATAGAAAATAAATTCCCAAGTCCATATAAACTGATTGTCAACCTAGAGCCACTCTTGTTTATCTCTAACTGTGCATCACTAATGCTGACATTTCTGAAATATTTTGTTCCAGTTTTCCTAATAGCTAATAAAAGTGAACACCTACAATTATAAATAAGTATATATATGATTCCTTTATATAATAAGTAATATATGTCTATTTATACACTATGATTATATGTCATGAACACATTATTATCAAACATACATTATTAATATGTGACTTTTAAGACACAAATGTTTTTTAAAATTATATGAAATAATATAAACTATAAATTGACACAATAAAGTAATATAAAGCCTAAATATAATAATATAATGAATAATATAATATGTTAATATGACATTAACATGAAATATACATAAATGCTATAAAATAAGATATACAAGTATATACAATTCAATTCATATGTCGATACATGCACCACTGAAATAATGTATTTCTATATGATAAAACATAAAATAAGAAATAAATTAGTATATGATGAAAATAATATAAAATAAAATTATTTTATTTAATTTTATTAGTTATACCTCAAAACTTTTTGCTCTTACTAAATATTATTGGAAATGCTTCATTGTGCTGAAAATGAATTTTAGTTATTTGTTTTGAATAACATTCTAATGTTCTAGTTCCAAGTTCAGTATATTTTAATATTTTATTTTAAAGGGATGGCTGTCATAGTTCAGAAAGCTATATTGATCCAACTGGAGAAGTTCACAACTGTCCATATTTGATCATTTTGATGCATATTTTTCTGTTTCCATTACGAAAAGTGTTTAATTGAAATTAGCTATTAATTTTCTAACCTAACTGATATTGACAGATTGTTCTTGAATCATTTGTAAGGTGTTATATTTTTATATTTTAAGCAAATGTCTCACCACCTAATAATATTCTTTATTTGGAGAATTTAAAACTGATTAGAAATTTCTATTTTTATATTTAACGTTCGTGTAAATAACTTATCTTGGCAATACAATCTCATACTGACAGAAACTTTAACAAATACACAATTTCAAAGGAGTTTCTTTCAAAATAAAGGTACTTCTAATTGTTTGAAAATACCACTTTTTATCTTGAAAAAACAGTAGAGGTTGAATTTTAACAAAATATCTGCTACAGAGTATTCTACTAACAGCAACTTTTATCACCAAACATTCAGTATATTTGGAACACTTATGTTTTAAAAGAAAATGCTTACTTTATCTTTTAGCTTGACAACTCTTTTAAGTACTTTGCCATGAGATAAAAAGTGAACCTCTGGATGTTACAAAATAAGGCATGGTCATGTCCCTTCTCATGTCATGTTTTGTATAAAACTCTAGCCTTTAGCTTAGTATTTAAACCAATCTAACAAGGCACACATAGACTATTATATTTTAACTTTTTCTAAAAGCAAATAAAGAAGGAGGAATACCACTGTCAACCTCTTCATCACATAGAGCTCCCACTCCTCTCCTAGTGTCCCATTTAAATAGAGGGTACTTCACCTGCTGACCTGCCAACTGAGTGAAGGCACCAATGTTAATCCAAATATTAAATATGAATATAGCCTGATTTTTAAATCATTTTGATACAAAATAAATATTTCAATATCTTTTTCCACAAACATCTTGTGCATCCTCTGTGGCTCACAACCTACTTTGCAGACCATTGCTTTAAATATATGGATTGAGGCATGGCGTTTTTCCAAGGCAAAGAGATGTTGATTGCCTAGTATGTCAGGGACGGTTCTTTTGCTTTCTGGTTAAATAAATAAGACTTGATTAGCATAATCAAACTTATTAAAGAAGCTATTCTAGCATCTCTAAAAAATCTAGGAAGTGTTTTTAAATCAAACCTCAAAAAGGGTGGGGCACAGGATGGATTATTTGATTGTGGGCCTTCTTTCATCCCAATGCTATTCATGTTTTCCCACTACCAACAGAATCTAGTCCTAACAACTCCATTAGAATTCCAAGTCTGTGAGAACAGGAATGTGATTGGCCCAATTTGGATCTTGTAGGCATTCCTGGTCTAATATCGAGAGGAGGGTCATATGGCAGAAACATAACTGCTAATAGTTTAATGAGGAACACAGAGTGTAGATCTCAGAGAAAAGGGGCTAGTCAATCCAGCCAAATTTGAGTCCCCCTTGTCAAGTCTGGTTATGGGAATATGCGGGATATGTGGCAGACAGAGTGAGTGATGTAGTCTGGCTAGAGTAAAGGGTTCATGTAACTTAGCAATAGAAATTAATCAAGACAGATAGATTAGGACTATATTTAATGGGGACCAGGCATGGGAAAATGGAACTCATAAGAAGACACTTCAAAGTACATAGCTGAGAAATAATGTTATTGTATCAGTCAGAATTTTATTAGGAACCAATTGAACCAATTTAATTGAAAATAATTGAAAGAAGAGATTATTTACAAAAATGTGACAGGATTAAGGGAAAAACACACAGATGCCGGCAACATTAGACCTGGAGAAGAAAAAGGGAAAACAATTGCCAGAACTTGAAGAGAGCTTTCATCCCAATGCTATTGGGAGACTGCCATCCTACTTGCCCTTTGAGAAATACAACTACTACCAAACCACAGCCAGCCCTTGGTGGTGGCCAGGATAAAAGATATGGTCACCTCTCTGTCCTATTGATTCCTGATCTCCTGTTGGTGACTCTCACTGCAAACCGAAAGAAACTAAAGAAGATCATAATTGGTTGATGTCATCTGCAGAGGTTAACTTTGCAGAATACAGGGAAGTGTGCAGAAAAGGTAAAAACAATTGCAAAGGAGCAAACAGACTTTCCATCCAGCTCAAGGATCAAAGTACTATTTTAAGAAGATTTAGTGTTTTAACATTGACTAAAAAGTATTGTAGAGGAGAGATCACAGTTAGAAATAAATAAGAATTTAAAAAGAGATTGGATTAGTAGCTGATTGGATATGGTAAGAATCAGAAAGAGAGAAAGGTCCAGAAGTCTCTTTAAAGTAAATTATTTCCTTCAAAGTACCTGTGATGGTTAATACTGAGTGTCAACAGGATTGGATTGAAGGATGCAAAGTATTGATCCTGACTGTGACTGTGAGGGTGTTGCCAAAGGACTTAACATTTGAGTCAGTGGACTGGGAAAGGCAGACCCACCCTTAACCTAGGTGGGCACCATTTAATCAGCTGCCAGCTCAGCTAGAAATATAAAGCAGGCAGAAAAACATGAAAAGACTAGACTGTCTTGCTGCTTCCTGCCCTCGAACATCGGACTCCAACTTCTTCAGTTTTGGGACTTGGACTGGCTTTCCTTGCTGCTCATCTTGCAGACAGCCTATTGTGGGACCTTGTGATGGTGTGAGTTAATACTTAATAAACTCCCCTTTCTTTCTTTCTTTCTTTCTTTCTTTCTTTCTTTCTTTCTTTCTTTCTTTCTTTTTCTTTCTTTCTTTCTATCTATCCATCCATCTATCTATCCATCCATCCAATTAGTTCTGTCCCTCTAGAGAACCCTGACTAATACACTCAGACAGAAACAAAGTAGAAAGGTATAAAGTCAGTGTGTGGGGGTGGTGGCGACAAGATCCCAGTTAGATGACCACTGAAATCATTTCCAATTTTATAATTTAATAAATAAAGAAAATCCTATTTGATACTGTATAGGCTTTTAAATTTCTGCACTAACATGTCAATAATAGAATACGCAATACTGATTATCAGCCTAGGACTGACCCTGGCTTTGATATTCCCTGGACCAGCTCTTTGAGACTACATCCAGTCTGATTCCAGGTAGCAAAATGTGTTATGGTATTTTCCACAAATGAGCTCTCTTTTTCTGAGGGATAGTAGTAATATTAGGAGAACAAATAACATAAAATAGATACCCTTTCTCATGCTGTAGATTTAGCCTATTTTTTATCTTTCTATTATGAAAATTATTTTACCTACAAGACTGGTTTCCTAATATGATTTGATTGCATCATTTTTGCAAGGCTGTTCTTGTCTTCTACCAATCATCTGTTAAGTGCCACACACTCTATCAATGAGATTTATATTTGGGGGTGTGATGGGGACAGTGGTAGTGGTTGTATTAGTCCATTCTCACTCTGCCATAAAAAATGTACCATTTTTATTGCCATAAAAAATAAGCCTGGGTAATTTATAAAGAAAAGAGGTTTAATTGGCTTACAGTTCCACAGGCTATACAGGAAACAGTCTTTTGGGGAGACCTCAGGAAACTTTCATGGCGGAAGGCAAAGAGGAAGCAGGCATGTCTTAATGGTCGGAGCAGGAGGAAGAAGAGATTTGGGAGATGCTACACACTGTTAAACAGCCAGACCTCATGAGAACTCACTCACTATCACAAGAATAGTAAGGGTGAAATCCACCCCCATGATCTAATCACCTCTCAACAGGCCCCTCCTCCAACATAGGTGATTACAATTTGACATGAGAGTTTGGCAAACACAGATCCAAACCAAACTAGTAATTATAGAGCTCTTAGGTATAAGGCTATTTTGTGCAGTATCCTAGTTTATTTCTTCTATTGTCAGAAGAAACTTTTAGACATCTCTACCAATTAAGTCCAGTTACACATGTTTTCTTTTTCTTACAATAATTTTAAGAGAATTAAGGTCCTTTTGGAACCACTACTTAGACTCTGCACAATTGAATCCACAAGGTGAAGCTATCTTTCAAAACCATTTAGGTAGCAGCTGGGAAGAAGGTGAGGAAACCAACATATGGCATTATTTAATGTCACTAGGACTGTGTGGGAAGGAGAGCCCTTTTCATTTTTCTTGGACTTTTGAAATGAGGCCTGAGTTTTATTGAAATCTCCATAGAAAACATCATTAAACCAAAATTCAGGCTCTGTACCTTCCAATAATAGCTGGATGGTTCAGAATAACATATTTGCTAGCTGAAAAGTACCTCTGAATATCTCGTGACACTGCTGGAAGTCTTGTTCTCCAAACCCATTAAGTTTATGCATTAGAGCACACAGACAGTGGCAGCTGCCTGACATATCCCATTGTGCTCAAGGACTAGAAAGTGATAAGGTTAATGAGACTTTGTATTGATGTTGAACCATAGAGAGTAGAGCTGGCTATATGTAACCACTGCCTTACAGGTGCTCTAGTAATTTTAAGTGTTAATAAGCTTGCAAGAGTGCAAGGGGAAAAGGTCTATTTTTGATAGAAATATGACCCTTAAAGAAAATATGCTTTAAATATTTGAGCTTTTTAATTCTATCAGTTAATAGCATTTTTTGGTAAGATTCTAAGAGCAGTCTTGTTTTTCAATTTGGAGGGTTCGAAAAAATTCTGACTGTTGGATAGAGGCATTTCTTTTTCCCCCAGAGACCGAGGGGCACAAGGTATGTTTGCTACCTATTGTTAGGACACAGAAATGATCCTTCCTCTGTTCCGGAGTCCTAGAATAAAGATAAGCAGTCCAGGTTCAACTTTTCCATTATCTCTGATTTTCTAAGTGAGTGATGTTTGGGATATTAGAAAGTATTGGATAGGGGCAGATTGGTTGATGCAGGTCCCCTTCTGGGAGTTTGACACCCATTTCATTTAGATCTCACATAAACATTTTAATTTTGTGATTTTCATTCCAGCCTGCATCTACATCAGTATTACCTGTTAGGCTTTCTTTAAAATTACAAATATCTGGGTCTCATCCTTTGAGATTCAGTAGGTCCAAGCATCTGTATTTGCATCAGCCCAAAAGTCTCCTTAAATTGATAAGCAACTTCAGCAAAGTCTCAGGGTACAAAATCAATGTGCAAAAATCACAAGCATTCCTATACACCAATAATAAAGAGCCAAATCATGAGTAAACTTCCATTCACAATTGCTACAAAGAAAATAAAATACCTAGGAATACAACTTACAAGGGATGTGAAGGACCTCTTCAAGGAAAACTACAAACCACTGCTCAAGGAAATAAGAGAGGACACAAACAATTGGAAAAATATTCCATGCTCATGGATAGGAAGAATCAACATCGTGAAAATGGCCATACTGCCCAAAGTAATTTATTGAGTCATTGCTATCCCCATCAAGCTACCACTGACTTTCTTCACAGAATTAGGAAAAACTACTTTAAATTTCATATGGAATCAAAAAAGAGCCCATATAGCCAAGACAACCCTAAGCAAAAAGAACAAAGTTGGAGGTATCATGCTACCTGACTTCAAACTATACTACAAGGCTACAATAACCAAAACAGCATGGTACTGGTACCAAAACAGATATATAGACCAATGGTATACACTTATTAATTATGTAAATGAGNTAAGAGAGGACACAAACAATTGGAAAAATATTCCATGCTCATGGATAGGAAGAATCAACATCGTGAAAATGGCCATACTGCCCAAAGTAATTTATTGAGTCATTGCTATCCCCATCAAGCTACCACTGACTTTCTTCACAGAATTAGGAAAACTACTTTAAATTTCATATGGAATCAAAAAAGAGCCCATATAGCCAAGACAACCCTAAGCAAAAGAACAAAGTTGGAGGTATCATGCTACCTGACTTCAAACTATACTACAAGGCTACAATAACCAAAACAGCATGGTACTGGTACCAAAACAGATATATAGACCAATGGTATACACTTATTAATTATGTAAATGAGAAAAATGATATCCATAAAGGCACATTGATTATTTTTAAAGACACACTGCTAGGAGAAGAGTTATAATTCAGCTGAAGCCTGCATAATTCCAAAGTCCACGTGATTCCAGTATGCACTGATTCTTTCTTCTGCTACCAACTTTTTGAACCAGGGTAAGTTTAAGGGAAATCCAACTGGCTTTGGGTCAGGACTCTGACATTTAGAAGGTATACACATTTTAATTTATAATTTGAAATAACTGTGCAGCTTTAAAAATTACACATTTCCAAGTTGATAGCATATGCACTCCTTCCAGAAACACTCCAGAAATATCATTAGGTAAGCCTCATACTAGTTAGTGCTAGTAAGAACCTACATTAAGAGCTTCGTATTTCTAACCACACTTTTAGGTGCTCTGCACATATTAGCAAACTTGCTCTTTGTAGCCAGACTATAAGATGGTCACTGAAATTGTCTCATTTTACAAATGGAAACACTGGAATCCTCTGAGTTTAACAAATGTGCCCATCTCATGGCTACTAGTGGCAAACCTGGCATTGAAACAATTTGTCTTGTTCAGAGCCCAAGCTTGCAACTGCTACCCCAGGGACTAGTAAACTTTCTGTAAAGGAACAGATAATAAATATTGTAGACTTTGTCAACACACGGTCTCTGCCATTATAGCATGAAAACAACCAGAGATAATATACAAATGAATGAGAGTGGCTATATTGCAATAGCACACTGAATAGCATACTATGGACACTGAGATTTGATTGTCATAATTTTCATGTCACAAAATTCTATTTTTAGTTTGTTTTTTTCAACCATTTAAAAATGTAATAATTGTTCTTAGCTTGTGGGCTACGAAAATATAAGCAGCAGACAGAATTTGACCTGTGGGCCATGTGGGCCATAGTGTACCAACACCTGGACTACACTCTATTGCCACTTCTTGTTGATAAAGTTCCAGGGGCTATTGTGTTTGGAGAGAAACACTGACTACTTTTGCTTTAACATTCAACTTATTAAACTTACAAATCATTCGGAAATTCTCCTGTATCTCTAGGTACCACTTACATTTTTAATGAATCAAAATAAACATTTAGAAATCCAATTCACTAACCATCCAAAAGTTAATTAGAATATAGGCAAGTTTTGAATTTTAATAAAAATAGGAATCTGATATAAAAGATATTTTAAATGCTGACACTCCTTAAAATAGATCAAATATACACAGAATAAATGACCACAAATCTTATTATTACACCAACACTTAAACCATTACAAAGATATTGACACCCTGGATTTGTGGGTTTACAAAATAGGCATTTATATTCATCCCCTTGCTTTTTTTGTTAAAAAAAATTGTTAAAATAACCTGAACAGACCCCCAAATATTAATATTCTCTCAAGCCATGATTGTATGTTCCTATTTAACTAATGAATTATTGATCTGAAAACAAGACATGGTTCCATCCTATGGGGATTCAGTACCAAGTCTGCACTGATTGATCTGGCTTTCTCCTTTGAGTAAAAGATCATGAGCTATTTCATGAGACTTTGGGATATCATTTTGTGTGTGTGTGTGTGCCTTCCCTGTTTTACTCTCTTATCCATCAAGTCATGGCTACAGACATCTCAGATAGTTTTTTATTTCATCATAAATTAGTAGAGTCATACAAATATTTCCCTTCCAAAGTAGACTAGACTGTATATAGTTAACTCACTTTTGTGGAAATTTGGTTAAACTACTATCTTGGAATCCACCACTAAACCCTGTTTCTACCTGATAGTTTTTGTGATTATCTCTGCTGACCACTCTCCAGTTTATAATAGAATTATTGGTTTTCTGATTCAGATTGGCTTACTCATGACTCTTCCTCTCTATCACACAGTTAACAAACACTAAATGTCGATTGTCATGCATATTGTTAACAAAAACCAACAAAACCCTGAAAACAGCACACTCAGATTTGCTAGTCCGCTCACATGTGAAAACCAGTTTCAAAAACTCATTAAACTTACTCTTTTGCATACAACCTTCTGCTCTTTACATTTATATAGTTTTCATCCTTATGGAGTATCTTTATAGTCTGAATTTGTTTCAATTCACTGGGTCTCCCAACCTTGGCATTGTTGAAATTTTAGATGGCAAATTCTTTTTTTTGATGAGGGCTGTACTGTGCATTGTTGGATGTTTAACAGTGTCCCTGGCCTCTACTCATTAGGTACCAGTAGCATTCCCCTTAATTGTGACAATCAAAAATGTCTTCAGATATTGCCAATGTCTCCTGGGTGCCGAAATTGTCCCTGCTTAACAAACCATTGTAACTGAATACTAACATTTTTCTTATTTTGATGCTTAATAGATCACAAGATGGCCAACAATAGTTTTTGTATTTGGCCCTGCTGTTATTTCAGCATGATCATGTCATGTTTTGAAATTACACTTGCTTTCTGGAACCAAGGAGCTATTTCCTCTTCGTATTTCCCTGTCCTTCTCCCTTAATGAGTTCCAAATCTGGGGGCTTAAAGTAAATATTAGAGTGAGTAGGTTGAATCCATTGATAGCAAAGCCACTGGAATAATCAAACTGGAAAATATATTTAAAGCCATAAGTCCATAATGATGTTTACAAAATAAAAGTTAAAAATTGATATTTTAGCATTTTATTATATATTTTTTAATTTACTTTTTTCTATATGCTTAGTTATATTTTAACCTTTTCCAAATTATAATTGTGCCACCCTTTCTCTTATGGCCCTATTTTTCAGTCAGTTGGCAGATAAAAATAATTGGTTATCTACCATCTAACTGTGAAGCATATCATGAATGGAGCAAGTGTTCTCAACCACGGCTCCTTAGTTTGGGAGGGAAGGTAGCTGAAGCACAGGTATCTGTATTTTGAATACTGAATTGCAAATAATTTCCAGGCAAACTATTTAGCATTGCTTCCTAGTGGAACCGAACTTTCTGATTAATGTTCTGTATAACTTTGTTGCCTTTGGCTTTATTGTAAATAAAATATAGACACAAATAACTGTCTACATATCAGGGTCTTCAATGTGGCTTATAACTACAATCATGTCACTCCTTAATTAAAAAGAACTTCCATGTTACCACATTGTTAACTGCAGTTGAGCCAAAATCTTGTGTAGATAAGAATTAGATATGACGATTTAAAAAATATATATTTGTGTGTGTCCTTATCGTCACAAATTCTAATTAAGTTGATTAAGAGCTTAGATTTCTGGTGAGCATTCCAGACATATTTAATGCAGGGGATCTGGGACCTGAGAAACACAGAAAAATAGAAAACTGTCTTGTGGAATAATGCATAAATAACTAAATCTGGCATTTCAGCGGTTCCATTGATCTGTCTCCAGCCTATCAATCTAATTCCATCAGAGACAAATGACAAGTTGTCTGAATTCTCACAGGATCAGTGAGATCTAAGTCATGCTAAGTATTCTTTATTCAATGATGGCGGTGAAGTTTGGCTAAACCTGAGCAGGACCTGTATGACAGATTTTCCTTAAAAATATGAATATTAAAAGATAAAAGATGAAACCACATTTAGCAGATCATAACTTGGTCTATGTTATCAGCCAGGAATAACTGACATCACTATTTTCTTTCTTTTGTTAGCATTTAAAAATATAGCATGCAAAGGCCGGGCGCGGTGGCTCACGCCTGTAATCCCAGCACTTTGGGACGCCGAGGCAGGCGGATCATGAGGTTAAGAGATCGAGAACATCCTGGCTAACACGGTGAAACCCCGTCTCTACTGAAAATACAAAAAAATTAGCCAGGCGTGTTGGCATGCGCCTGTAGTCCCAGCTACTTGGGAGAGTGAAGCGGGAGAATGGCCTGAAGCCAGGAGGCGGAGGTTGCAGTGAGCTAATATTGCGCCACTGCACTCCAGCCTGGGCGACAAAGTGAGACTCCGTCTCAAATATATATATATATATATATTTATTTATATATATATATTTTATGTGTATATATACATATATATATATGTAGCATGCAAAAAGAAAAGTGCAATGAATTATCATGAAAAATCAAGGTAATTTCTGCCTAGTTCAAGAAGTGAACTCTGAAATAATCTCAAAAGCTTCATCACAGCTTTCTCAGTTATTATGGCCTCTCTCCCTCTCAAATGTAATCACTGCCTTACTTTTATGATATTTGCTTCCTTGTTATGCTTTACCACATGTTCATGCATCCTTAAATACTCAGGCTGCCATAACAATTTACCATAGATTGGATGGCTGAAACACCTGGAATTTATTTGCTCACAACTCTGGAGATCTGAAGTCCAAGATCAAGGTGCTAACGAGATCAGTAGCTGGTGAGGGCCCGTCCTTGGGGTGCAGATGTCCAACTTCTTTTTTTGTCCTCACATGGTCTTTCCTGGGTCTGTGCTCACAGACACCACTGGAGTGTCTCTTCTTATAAGACCCCCAATCCCGTCACGAGGGTCCCAATCCCATGATCTCATTTAAACCCAATTATCTCCAAATGCCTCATCTTGAAACACCATCACATTGAGGGTTAGAGGGCTTTAACAAATGACTTTTGGAGTAACACAATTTAGTCTATAGCAATAAGTTTATTTTCACTTGTCTTGAAATTCATACAAACTAATTTATGTAATGTACTTGTGTCCAGTTTTTACTCAGTATTATGTTTGTAAGATTCATTATATTCTTGTTATAACTCATTTATTCTCAATGCTGTATAATATTTCAATGCTGTATGGTATTTGAATGCTTTTAAGGAGACTAAAGAAAAATAATGGGAATCTTGAGGTTAACCTCCCGAGGTAGTTGTAGAAGATCTTCATATTAACTGAATATCAATGGTTTATGAGTTATATATGAAAAGTATCTTTGTATTCCATACAGCATTGTATAAAACATAAATATTCCACAATTTACTTATTCCTTTAACTACTAAGAGATGATAGTTTTTTTTTTTTGTTTTTGTTTTTGTTTTTTGCATGTGTGTGGTTTCTCCCCAGTTTCTGGTTATTACCAGTAATAGTGCTGTGAACATACTTATACATGTATCTTGCTGTAAGAATGTGCATTTTCCTTTACTGTATATATCTCTAGGTGGAAATACTAAATTATATGGCAGTTTTATTTCCAACTTCAGTAGATAATTTCAAACTATTTTCTCAAATGGTTTTTTAGACTAATTTAAATTCCTTCTAGCAGCTTATGAGATTTTCCATTGCTCCACATCCTCACTACACTTGATATTGACAGTCATATTTTATTTTAGCTACCCCAGGCTTTAATTTTCCTTTCCCTAATAACTAACACACTTGAAAATCTTTTATAAGTTTTATGGCCATTTGAATATAGCTTATATCCAGGGATATAGTAATAAGAGAAATATTACCTGTTTAAATCTTTTGCTTATTTTCTTAGGTTTTGTTTCTTTTATTTATTGATGTGTAGGAGATCTTCATATTTTCTAAATATCAACCACTTATGCATTATAAATATATTTGTCCAGTCTTTGGCTTGCCTTTTCACTCTCTTAGTGATGTCTTTTGAGAAACAGAATTGATTAATTTTAGTATTGTCTGATTTATCATTATTTCCTCTATGGTTAATATTTTTTATGTCTTTTTTAACACATCTTTCTCTACATAAAATCATGAGGATATTCTATAAATAATATCTTCCAGTAGCTTTATAATCTTGCTTTTGACATTTGCATTAATAATATAACTGCAATTGATTTTGTTTATGATTTATGTCAAGCTTCAGTGTTTTTCTTTATGGATTTTAACTTCGTCCGGCACCATTCTATACACTTCGGTCTTATTTTTTTCTTCAATTAAGTATCCCTAAATATGTGTTTCTTTTTCTGGACTAATTTCTATTCCATTGTTCTACTTGTTCTTCCATGCACCAATGCTATCCTTTGTTTATTATAGTAGTTTTATGATAAGACTTGATTTCTAGTAGAGCAAGTAAATTCATATTTTCTTCCTTAAGAGAACCTTGACGTTTAACAAATAATTTTATGTAAATATTATACTCTACTTATTAATTTATATCCAAAATAAATCTTCTGAGATTTTGACTGGTGTTGCATTGAACTATAGATAAGTTAAGGAAAAGTTGGAATCTATAATTTATCTTCCAAGTCATGAACACAGAATACTTAGCCACTTGTTTTTTTCTTCCTAATTTCTCTCAATAATGTCTATTGCTTCCTATGTAGAGATCTTGCATATTATCCATGAGATTTATTTTCAGCATTTAATATTTTTGAGGTCACTGCCAAATTTTTTGAAATTACATTTAATTTTCAAACTTCTGTTTAAAATTCTCATATATAAAAGCGTATATATGCTCATATGTAAAATCACAACCAATTTTTGTACTAAAGATGATAATCAGCAAATTTCCTGAAATCACTAATTAATTGTAGTCATTTTAGATAGTTATTTATTTATCCATTTATTTATTTTTACTTTAAGTTCTAGGATACATGTGCAGAATGTGCAGGTTTGTTACATAGGTATAATTGTGCCATGGTGGTTTGCTGCACCTGTCAATCCGTCATCTAGGTTTTAAGCCCCACATGCATGAGGCATTTGTCTTAATGCTTTCCCTCCCCTTGGTCCCCACCCCCTGACAGACCCCAGTGTGTGTTGTTACCCTCCCTGTGTCCATATGTTATCATTGTTCAACTCCCACTAATGAGTAAGAATATGTGGTGTTTGGTTTACTGTTCCTGTGTTAGGTTGCTGAGAATGATGGCTTCCAGCTTCATCCCTGTCCCTGCAAAGGATATTAACTCATTCTTTTTTATGGCTGCATAGTATTCCATGGTGTATATGTGCCACATTTTCTTCATCTAGGCTACCATTGATGGGCATTTAGGTTGGTTCCAAGTCTTTGCTATTGTAAATAGTGATGCAAGAAACATATGTGTGCTTGTATCTTTATAGTAGAATGATTTATAATCCTTTGGGTACATACCCAGTAATGGGATTACTGGGTCAAAAGGTATTTCTGGTTCTAGACCCTTGAGGAATTGCCACACTGTCTTCCACAATGTTTGAACTAATTTATACTCCCACCATACCATAGTCATATTAGTGAATCATGAGAGTACTATTTTTTTGTTTCTAATTCACACACACACACACACACACACATATGTACTATTATAATACCCATACTATTAAATATCAAACAGGAAACTGAGGCTCAGAGCTGCAAAGTAACTTCTCTAAGATTACTGACCTTTTAAATAATGGAAATAGAAAACCCAGATTATTTTTCTTGCCCTCATTAGAAACGGTTATATGTTTGTCAATATTTGCACTTATTCTCATGTTTAACGTGGGAGCAAGTCATCTCTCATAAATATTCAAGTGGTTTACATTAGAAACCATGTTTCATTTTTTAAAGAATACATTGACTCTTTTATCAGAGTATTAAATGCATTTAAGGTATCTATTAAATAATTACTGATATATTCCTAAAAGATAGCTTTTAATATTTTTTTGGATAATGACGGAAATTTATTTTAGAGTTTTCTCTTTTAAAGCTGGAGCATAAGCAATCCAGTTCCATAGTTGTGATTTTATATTATTTGCCATATTAATATGCATATTTTTTCTTTAACATTATTGTTATCAGGGCAGCAATGACAATTTTGTACAACATGTGTCTCCAAATTTAAAAGTGTATTGTTGCCATAATAAAAGCTTTTGGACCAGTTCAGACTTAACTGTGGATCTTTTAAGTAGATCAAAGAAAAACAATGGGAAACCTGAGGTTAAAAACACTCGGAGGAAAGCAGAATTCTAGGTAGATTGGGCAAAGATGAGTAACAAGGACTACATCTGAGAGTTCTCTATGGCTTCTGGTGTAAGGACATGAAATTTTATTTAACCCTAGTCCCTGAAACTGTGTTTCTCAAACCTCCAATTCCCAAAATGCTCCGAAGAATCTCTACTTTGAGAAGATGATTGTATTTATAAGATTAATTGGGTTATTAGAGTCTCAGCAGCTCCATTTTGGAATGCCAAAATAGTTTTGAGGAGCAGAACAAATTTATCTTCAGGATAGAGAAAGAGAAATGTATTGGAGTTTAATATTTCAAACCAGACCTATACATGTGCATGTAGCAACCTGTAGTCACCTACATCCCCTGGCAGCCTAGTGACCACAGGCAGAGAAGAGAAGCCCTACACATTCAGACATAATTATAGATAAAATCTCCTTTTCCTTCAGGTACTCCCTGAGGAAAAAATAGATGTTTCCATCAAAAGAAAACCTGGCTCCATGCTAATTAAGCAAATGTTGTAAGACAATTGGAATCTGAAGCACTCTGCAAAAGTAACATATACATATAGAAAAACATAGTATATATAGGGTTTGGTATTATCCATGGTTTCAGGCATCCACTGGAATTCTTGGGACACATTCCCCTTTGATTATGGGGGTCTAAAGTATACCACTTGCAGAGGAATCCTCAACTGTTCCTATTCCAATCGGGTGTTTTCTTTCCCATTATTTAAAAGGTCTATAATCTTAGAGAAGTTACTTTGCAGATCTGAGCCTCAGTTTCCTGTTTAATTTTAATAGTATGTGTATTATAGTAGTATATATAAAGCCTTAGAAAGGGTGAGATTTGATGTAGAGATATTTATATGTTTGTGTGTGATCCTTAGTAGAGTGACTGCATTGCGGTAAGTTAGCACTCATCTTTACAAATAAGACTATGTAATAATGAAATTGATTGATTTAGAGCACACAGAAAAATGAGCGTCTATTAAAGCAAAGTCTTGTGCCCTAATAATAGCTAGCGTATTTAAAATGTCAGGGATTTTTCCAAGAGCTTTCTGACCCTTAATTAGCTAATTTCATTGTTAGAACAAACAATAAAAGGGTAGTACTATCTTAATATCCACAGTACAACTGACAAAATGAGGTAGAGAGTAGCTCAACCAAGGTAGCTTGCCCAAGGTTAGTGGTAAATTTGGAAGCTTTGGCTGTTGCCAAAGCCTGTGCATTTGACCTGCTCTGTCTTCTTATTTGAGATGAATGTATATATATGATTGTCCACTAATGTATTCTTCTTACGATGATAAGATTAATAATTTTTTTAAAATTTTGACATTTGGGATATAGTTCAGACTATGTTTTATGTATATTGTAGAGATAAAATGCTTCAAAATTCCATGGACCATTATTAATAAGCATAAACTGCAAGGCTTCCTTAGCTGGAATAATCAGATATTAAGATCTACTTATACTATCTCATCACCCCAGCTGAAGATACCTCTAACATTTTGTGATACAGGTAAAATTATAATACCCTCTTATTATAGCGTGATGCTTTGTGAACTCTAGGGTTGTGTGCCCTGGGTACATTATGTTACAATCTAGGTATTTCTCCCCTTTCATCAATATTTTTATAAAGTACAATTAGGTTTACATGGGCAGCAGAAGCACTTTGAATTTAAAAACATCATGAAACTGCAGCTTAAACGTAAGGACTAACTAGAGGGCATACTTTCAAAAATATGTGTCTATATAAATAGAAAGTGATGACTAAAATTTTATCAGTCCCATATGGCACCCATGTAAATAAATACTATCGTTTATGTATCATATTTTAGCATCAACTGCTGTAACTAACATCCATTTTTCTTAAATCCTAAGAATCACAGAACACTCTAAGTGTACTGGGCCTGAGGCAAAGGTCCACTTACTCTTGGTATAGAAAGAGCTGCGTTCTATTGGTTCCGATCTTGCCAAAGCTTGCTCAAATCCTTCTTTCCTATGCTTGTCCTATAAAATCCCATGATTCTAATAGAAACTCCATTTTCACCAGTGGACAAATGTAGATCTGTAGTTTTCAGCTCATCAGATTTCCCTTGGAGAAATGAAGAGAAGCAGCCAGGTGAGAACATAGGCATATTGTTTATAGCTTGTGAAAATGATCCAGTTACTCCAAGCTTCTGTAATTTATGTTTTAAATGATGATGAAATGAGCAAAAAGAGTAAGGGAAGGTACAGAGACATATTTAAGATGGTTATTGAATTTAGATGGTTTATTAAATGAAAATATTTAAGAATCTGTTTTCCAAGAATGCTAAATTTAGTTTAGAAGCATTAGGTCATTTATAAACTTTGATCATATCAAAAGCGTTATTACTCCTGAAGATTTGAAATTAGATATGAATGATGCCTTTATGCCTGACAACTCAGCAAACAGTATGGTGATTAGAACACAATCAGCAATATACATTTATTTTACAAAGAGAAAGAAATCCTTTATTTGAATTCAACTAATAGTGCATATATGAGTCTATAATTCTAAAATTGGCTGCCAGGCTGGTCTGAGGCAGTGATGTTTACAACTGATTGATCATAACCAGTTACAGATTCCTTTGTTCTTTCTCCTTTCCCACTGCTTCACTTGACTAGCCTTTAAAAAAAATAAAACCAATAAATAAATTTGGCTGCCAGAATTTCTACCATGCCTTCTGGCTGAAGCCTTCTCAATATGGAGTAGCTATGGCAAACATGTGTTTCAGTGATGAGGCAATGCTCAGCTCTGTAGGACTCCTTCGCAGTGGAGTCTCTCTTCTCTGAATTCTCTCAGTAAGGTAAGCTCTTTCTACTGTGCACTTACTTCTCATGTCTGGGCCCCACTTCAAACCTACCCCCAAGAGAATGGAGTCTCTAGGTCAAGGAGAAATTAGTTTCTGTCTATGAAGGCCATACTATGAGGGAGAAATACAAGATGTATATGATATTTTACAGTGACATTGGAAAATGTGACAATGTTAATTTTTTTTTTTTTTTTTTTTGAGACAAGTCTTATATTGCCCAGGCTGGACTGCAGTGTTGCTAGCTTGGCTCACTGTAACCTCTACCTTCCAAGCTCAAGCAATCCTCCCACCTCAGCTTCTTGAGTAGTTGGGACTACAGGCACATATCACCACACCTGGCTAATTTTTGTATGTTTTGTAGAGATGTGGTTTTTCACCATGTTGCCTATGGCAAGCCAATACACCCAGTTGATAATGTTAAATTTTATCAGAACCCTGTGAGCATGGAAAACAGTGAAGGTTAGAAATCCCCCCTGACCTTTTTTGTTACAGGAAATTATCTTGCTAAGGATCACATTAAATTACAAAGAAATAAGACTTTTTCTTAAAAAACAAAACATAAGTGAAATGCTGGCCCTCTAACCATGAGCCTAGAAACGAACGCTGTGTCAAATAAAAACAAATCCAGACTTAGTAAGGAGACACATTATCCAAAAGGATTATTGCAAAGCTGAAAGTGCCCCGTATAACTTAGATATTACCCATTGATGACCCTTGTGTGCCTATGACAAGGAGAACCACAGACCCTCCAAATCCCCATAATTTGCTCATAGTTAGATGAAATGCTTTACCCAATTGATCAGTTGCAACAAAATGCTTGTTAACTCAACTTTGGTTAAGTTTTTCTTCTTCCCTCAAGTCCTTGAACTTGGGCTCACCGTCTACCTGTGCCAGCATATAGCCCTTTCATAAGAATCCCACCTGAAAACAGTCATACCTCAGGGTGAACATCTTGTAATCTACTATCCTATCATACTAGCATTTTTCCACAGCCTGTTCTTTCCAGCCTTATTTACTCCTTCCTACACAAGCAAATCTCTTTTTGACTAACCCTTGAGACACTGATCTTCTGGTTAATTTTCTTTCTGTCGCAATTCTCCCTTTCAGCTTTGCAATAATCCTTTGGGATAATGTCTCTCCTTACTAAGTCTGGGTTTGTTTTTATTTGACACAGTGTTCGTTTCTAGGCTCATAGTTAGAGGGCCAGCATTTCACTTATGTTTTGTTTTTTAAGAAAAAGTCTTAATTCTTTGTAATTTAATATAAAAGACTTAATGAGGACCTTTATAGTTTGTGAAATTCCTCATTTTCAGCCTGGCAGTGGTTACAAAGTAAACTAGGTGAATTTTCTATTATATTGCAGTCATTTTTCAGAAAAGCTTTTCGTTAATGGCCTCAATTGGACACTAGATATTTCTATTATCAGTAATCGTTAGAAATATAACCAGTGTTGTCTCGTGGCCCTCTGAAAATTCTCTATGATCCTTCACTGAGGAGATGAGTTTGTAGAAGTGGTAAGTAGTGAAATAAAGAAATTTAAAAGTGGCTGGACGCAGTGGCTCACGCCTGTAACCCCAGTACTTTGGGAGGCCAAGGCAGGCGGATCACCTGAGGTCGGGAAGTCAAGACCAGCCTGACCAACATGGAGAAACCTCATCTCTACTAAAAATACAAAATTAGCTGGGCGCGGTGGCAGGCGCCTGTAATCCCAGCTACTTGGGAGGCTGAGGCAGGAGAATCGCTTGAACCCGAAAGGCGGAGATTGCCATGAGCCCGGATCGCGCCATTAACACTCCAGCCTGGGCAACAGGAGCGAAACTCCGTCTCAGAAAAAAAAAAAAGAAAAATAAAAAAAAAGAAAAGGAAAAGGAAAGAAAGAAAGAAAGGAAGGAAGGAAGGAAGAAAGAGAAAGAAAGAAAGAAAGAAAGAAAGAAAGAAAGAAGGAAACTTAAAAGTAATGGCTTTCATTCCATAGTTACAGCATTGTTTTGGAGTTTCTCTAGTATATAAACTTCTGTAGAATTAAAAGCAATGCAGAAAAAAGTCCCTTTTCTAAGAAGAAACTGATTATGCTAATCACAGGCTATAATGGAATATTCTGTCTTATCATTTTCAAAAGCTATTGACAGCTGAAATCTACAATTATGACGGGTCCTGTGGCATATACAGCAGCGCTTCTCACAGGCTCTGTCCCAGATTTCCTGAATCAGAAACCTTTTTGATGTGTTCTAATTATCCATATTTTCAACAACCCTCATAGGTAATTCTTACCATGGTAACATTTATACACCACTGACAGACTATCATGGCATTAGTAGAATATTAGAGAGGAAAATAAGCATATAGTTTGCTTCGCATAGAATCTGATGAAATTTATTATTTCCCCAGAAAAATGCACCCCAAAACCTACATATAATTTTACATAAAATTCTGTGGCATTCAAAGATCTTCTGAAGGCTGAAGCCTAGATTTGCTGTTCCCAAGTTAAGAATACCTGTTTCATCTATTCTGTATGTATAGTAAAGATGAAGAAACTGTAGCCTGGTGTGTTAATATTCTGACCAAGATCACACATACAGACTACATACATTTTCAGTTTTTAACAATTTAAAAGTTAAATTTCCTAGGTTTTGTACAAGCAAAAGAAATGATTTTCAAATAATTTATTCTAAGATAACTTTTTTCCTCTAATGCAAACTTAAAATCACAGTCAGTAAATTCAGTTTGTGAATTCAATTTGAGAATAAATTAGCTTGTCTTCCTAAAAATCATTCTTATTTATGGAGCTACTTACTACTGACTTTGAAGCCACTAGAATTAATTCTGCTTGTTATATTGCATTTTAGTACCAATATAAAATGCATTGATATGTATTGAAAGTTCTATTTTGTATTCTGGGTGTTGTAGAAATTAAAATATCATGCTAAATTCAGTTTTCTGGAATTAGAATGCAAAAATAAAAATTATAATTCCAGACATTCCTTTATAACTATATATACACACACACACAAATATATATATATATTTGTGTGTGTGTGTGTGTATTGCCCTACCACTCTCAAAAACGATTCCTCTTACTTTCCTCTCTTTACGGAATTCATTTCGTTAAAAGCATTCAACCTTAAAAAGATGTGATGGTAAATATCTTTAGTCATGTTAAGGAAAGTACTCCTAAAAATTCAGAAGCAAGGAAAAAATGTAATTACATGCAAATGAGGAAAATGTATGAACAGATATGGAGTAACTTTCAAAAGAGGAAAGCCAGTGTAGGGCACATCAATGAATCAGATAAATCACTAGATAGATTTTCTAATGGGAAAAGAGAAACAAGGAGAGAGAGAAAAACAAACAGGCAAATTGGAGAAACAATGCCCACAAAGCAGACATTTCCACCTTGCACTGAAGTTCCTTCAATCATTATTTGTTTGGGAGATCCCTATATGCCTGCATTTTCCCACAAATTACTTTAAATTATGTTCCAAATTTAAATTGGGCTAAATATTGGTAATAGCTGTGTACACCTGTGCTTCACTGTTGGATGTTCCTGCTCTGATGTGCTTTATAAGCATTTACAGCTTTAATGAGCCTGTTTGTTTGTAATTGGTCCCTATAGGAACCTGCTGCTGCTTTTCATCCAATTTGAGTTATTTTCAGTTATTCTCTGGAGATACCATTTGAAATAAAATATATGAAGTTGCTGGTGATCCTGGAGAAAGATGTTTCATATCAGGCATTTTAAAAAGGATAGATAAATAACAATACCCTAATCTTGCCTTCAAGGTTTCACGATTGCTCTTTCCCACACTGCTGATCTCATTCTTAACTGACCACCTCCAACCTATTTCCCAAAGCAAAAGAGGCAGTGTGAGGATCCAAGTCAAGAACATCTCTTATTATCTTTCACCTCACCTTCCTCAACATTGGATACTGGGAAGGTCAGTCTTACTGCACCTCAGTTCAGTTATCTGTTAAACTGGAAAAAAAAGTAGACCTTCTAACCTCATGTGATGATTGTGAGGGTGCCATGAGCTAAGTAAAAGGGGTAACAGATCTTTTATTTTGGAAATTGACATACAAGCATCTTTTGAAACCCAAGCATATTTTAGGTTCTTAAAGGTGCTCAGGATTCCTCACCTTATTTTAGTGCAGAGAACCTCTTTTGTTCAATCAGATAAAAGCTATAAATTCTGCTTGCTTTGGACTTTGCCTTTCTCTCTCATATTTACTTTGATTAGCGCAGTCCTTCTTTTGGGCCAGTGATAAGATTTTCATCTGTGTTTGTTTGTTATGAGATTTTAATGTGGTTTTCCCTTGGGGCTTTTTTGAGTCTTTATTTCCATGGCTGACCCTTTTTAGGCAACACTGTTTAATCTCATTGTTCTGGTCAAACATTTTTGAATTTGAGATCTAGTTTTCTTATATTTCCATTTTCTTCTGACCATTCTGCTATGTTTTCTTCCAAAATGAGATCTTTGTTTATTTGTTTTTGTTTACTGTACTTCTTTCTTTCTTACTTTATTTCTTATTCCATTTTCCTTTTAATGAGCTATAATCTTTATTAAGGATAGCATATTGCTGGGCTGTATTTTTCATTTGTTCATATTAAAGGTGGCCAGCCTTTCACTTAGTCTATCTTGTAAGTAAAGATCTCTTTACAACAAGTAATTTCCAACTTCTCTGGGTTGTTTGTCTTCCCTTGGAGCTAAAGTTAAAGGGGTATCTTGCTCTATCTTCGTAGTGTGAGAGTGTGGAGGAATCTCAATTGACTCTTCTGTTGTTTCTTTTAAGATTATGGTGAATGTCCTACACCGAGACTTAAGGTACCTGTTTCTATGAGGAGAAGAACATTGGGCTTTTAATCCTTAGCACATTTCTGTAAGAAACACTGGAAAATGTCAAAATTTGACACTTTTCTTGCTTCAGATGAAATCCTATGTGATATGTAAAAGCTTCTGTTTTCAATAAATGATGTTTGACTTTTCCCCAGAGTACCTACTCATTACCTTAGTCCACTCTCTCCAAATTCAAATGTAATCATAATAATTCTCATGATTGTGCCATTCAGGCGTTTGTCTTTCTTTCCTATTACCAATTCTAGAGGTGGTTTTATATGTATGTATGTGTGTGTGCTGGGCATGGTGTGAAGACTAAGCCAATGTACCAGAACCTTTATTTACCTTTTTGAAGTGAAGTTGTATCCTTTCATTTATAATTACCACTAGGAATTTCTCACTTTTATGATTTGTTGCTTTATACTCATTTTATTACGCATTGGGGGAAAAATTCTATGATTTCAGTTTCTTCCACCATCCTTTTTATTCACCAGTGTATTTCTTCATCTTTTTTTGTGTGAATTCACTGATGATGGGAATGAAATTTTATATTCCTTTAATAACTTCTCTAGTGGAATTCTGTGGCTTCCCCTTGACCACACAAAGAGCTTCCAAGCTATGGAAACAGGGAAAGGTAACCCTGGGCCTGCGTGTTCTTTGGTTGGTGTATCTAATCATGTCATACTCTCCTTTCAAGCATATGCTCATGCAGTGCACCAAGGTAGAAGCTCTGATATCGGTTGGGGTTTCGTAAGGAATGTCTTTAGCACCCTTAGATCTAAAGTGAATGGAAAGCTGAATGCAAATTTGGAGAAATGAAAGAGAAGACTCTCTTCTCCTTTCCATCTGGAGAAGATGAATTATTACAACCTCAGCTGAGACAGCAGAAGGAACTAAGCATGTTAGTAAATCAACCATTTTCTCTCATTTTTTTCTCACTAATATGAAAATAAAATCTTTAGATAAGTTGTATAAGCAAAGCAGGAGGTTTAAGAGAAAGATCTTTTGGCATCTGGAATTTGTTTTCATTCTAAATTTGATTTGCAATATCACCTAATGTCATATGAGCCAGGTTCTCTAATATTTAAAGCAAATGGTAGAATAAAATCATCAGTATCCCAGCATGAAAAGGTGTCGAGGCATGGTGCTTCTGTTTTCCTTCAGACATGATTAGATGCCTTTATTGTAGTCTTTGCAATCTGCATCTTCTCCCAATTTGCTAAGAAGTGTTGATTCTCTAGGAGGAAAATGTCATTTCTACAAAACAAAACTTTACACAGGTGACTTTTTTTAAAAGCTCTGTCAGATTGACAAGTGCTAGAAAATAATAAACTTCATCTATTATCCATTCTTTCTCTTTCTCTACATAATAACAGATTGATGTGATGGAAGGAGGAGTTGAATAATATAGAGAAAGTAGATGCACTTAACATTGTTAACATTGTTCTCTGAAGAATGACTATGCATGTAGTTAAGAACAGCATTTACTCTCCAAAATTATGATTGGCAAAGAGGTTTTATTTTACCCAAAGGTCAACTAAGCATCAAGATTGATTCTCAAGTAAATTTTTTGTACTTGAGTGAATCTTTTAGTACTCTTTACCAAATGCATTTACTGACAAAATCTCATTAACTTAACTTTATTGTGTGAAATATTTCAACTTTAATTTTTTAACATATTGTAATGCATATGTAGAGTCTCTGCTCATGTCTGGGCAACAACTGAACACGAAGCTGCCTCCATGGTAGAAAATAACATTTATACCAGCAAGGAAGTTGAAAATGGAAGGCATATATTCCAACAGCACCTTTTTTAATTTTTTTTTTCTTTGAGATGGAATTTCGCTCTTGTCACTCAATCTGGAATGCATGGCATGATCTCGGCTCACTGCAACCTCCACCTCCTGAGCTCAAACAATTCTCCTGCCTCAGTCTCCCAAGTAGCTGGGATTACAGGTATATGTCACCATGCCTGATTAATTTTTTTTTTTTTTTTTTTTTTGTATTTTTAGTAGAGATTCACCATTTTGGTCAGGCTTGTCTCAAACTCCTGACCTCAGGTAATCCACCCACAGTAAAAGTATCAAACATACTGAGAAAAATGCTCTGTAATGGATGCTTCCAAGATGGCCAGTCTACAGCTCCCAGCGAGATCAGTGCAGAATATGGGTGATTTCTGCATTTCCAACTGAGGTACATGGTTCATCTCATTGGGACTGGTCGGACAGTGGATGCAGCCCACGGAGGGCAAGCCAAAGCAGGATGGGGTGTCGCCTCACCTGGGAAACACAAGGGGTTAGGGGATTTCCCTTTCCTAGCCAAGAGAAGCTGTGAGTGAGTGTATCTGGAGAAGTGGTACACTCTGCCCAAATACTGTGCTTTTCCCATGGTCTTCACAACCAGCAGACCAGGAGATCCCCTCTCGTGCCCAGCTCAGTGGGTCCCATGCCCACAAAGCCTTGCTCACTGCATGGGTCCCATGCCCACAGAGCCTTGCTCGCTGCTAGCGCAGCAGAGATTGACCTGGGATGCAGGAGCTTGGCTAAGGGAGGGGTGTCCACCATTGCTGAGGCTTGAGTAGGTGGTTCTATGCTCACAGTTTAAACAAAGTGGTAGGGAAACTCAAACTGGGCAGAGCCCACCACAGCTCAGCAAGGCCTACTGCCTCTCTAGATTACACCTCTGGGGGCAGGGCATATTTGAACAAAAGGCAGCAGACAGCTTCTCCAAACTTAAACGTCCCTGCCTGACAGCTCTGAAGAGAGCAGTGGTTCTCCCAGCATGGCATTCGAGCTCTGATAATAGACAGACTGCCTCTTCAAGTGGGTCCCTGACTCCCATGTAGCCTGACTGGGAGACACATCCCAGTAGGGGCTGACAGACAGCTCATACAGGAGGGTGCCCACCTGGGACGAAGCTTCCAGAGGAAGGATGAGGCAGCAATATTTACTGTTCTGCAGCCTCCACTGGTGATACCCAGGCAAGCAGGATCTGGAGTGGACCTCCAGCAAAATCCAACAGACCTGCAGCTGAGGGGTCTGTTTGTTAGAAGGAAAACTAACAAACAGAGAGGAATAGCATCAACATCAACAAAAAACACATCCACACCAAAACCCCATCCGTAGGTCACCAACATCAAAGACCAAAGTTAGATAAAACCACAAAGATGGGGAGAAACCAGAGTAGAAAGGCTGAAAATTCCAAACACCAGAATGCCTCTTATCTTTCAAATGAACACAATTCCTCGGCAGCAAGGGAACAAAACTGGATGATGAATGAGTTTGATGAGTTGACAGAAGTAGGCTTCAGAAAATCAGTAATAACAAACTTCTCTGAGCCAAAGGAGCATGTTCTAACCCATTGCAAGGAAGCTAAGAACCTTGAAAAAAGGTTAGATGAATGGCTAACTAGAATAACCATTGTAGAGAAGAGCTTAAATGATCTGATGGAGCTGAAAACCACAATATGAGAACTTCATGAAGCATAGACAAGCTTCAATAGCCAATTTAATCAAGCGGAAGAAAGGATATCAGTGATTGAAGATCAAATCAATGAAATAAAGCAAAAGACAATATTAGAGGAAAAAAGAGTGAAAAGAAACGAACAAAGCCTCCAAGAAATATGAGACTATGTGAAAAGACCAAATCTACGTTTGATTGGTGTACCTGAAAGTGACGGGGAGAATGGAAACCAAGTTAGAAAACACTCTTCAGGATATTATCCAGGAGAACTTCCCCAACCTAGCAAGGCAGGCCAACATTCAAATTCAAGAAATGCAGAGAACACCACAAAGATACTCCTCGAGAAGAGCAAACCCAAGACACATAATTGTCAGATTCACCAGGGTTTAAATGAAGGAAAAAATGTTAAGGGCAGCCAGAGAGAAAGGTCAAGTTGCCCGGAAAGGGAAGCCCATCAGACTAACAGTGAATCTCTCAGCAGAAATCCTGCAAACCAGAAGAGAGTGGGGGCCAATATTCAACATTCTTAAAGAAAAGAATTTTCAACCCAGAATTTCATATCCAGCCAAACTAAGCTTCGTAAGTGAAGGATAAATAAAATCTTTTACAAACAAGCAACTGCTGAGAGATTTTGTCACCACCAGGT
>NW_016805059.1:322752-326752 GCF_001698545.2 Rhinopithecus bieti
AAAAAAAAAAAAAAAAAAAAAAAAAAAAAAAGCAGGGGTTGTAATCTTGGTCTCTGATAAAACAGACTGTAAGCCAACAAAGATCAAAAAAGACAAAGAAGGCCATTACATAATGGTAAAGAGATCAATTCAACAGAAGAACTAACTATCCTAAATATATATGTACCCAAACAGGAGCACCTAGATTCATAAAGCAAGTTCTTAGAGACCTACAAAGAGACTTAGACTCCCACACAATAATAATGGGAGACTTTAAAACCCCACTATCAATATTAGACAGATCAACAAGACAGAAAATTAACAAGGATATCCAGGACTTAAACTCAACCATATACCAAGTCGAGCTGATAGACATCTACAGAAGTCTCCACCCCAAACCAACAGAATATACATTCTTCTCATTACCACATTGCACTTATTCTAAAATTGACCACATAGTTGGAAGTAAAACACCCCTCAGCAAATGTAAAAGAACAGAAATCACAACAAACTGTCCCTTAGACCACAGTGCAATCAATTTAGAACTCAGGATTGAGAATCTCTCTCAAAACCACACAACTACACGGAAACTGAACAACCTGCTTTTGAATGACTACTGGGTAAATAATGAAATGAAGGCAGAAATAAAGATGTTCTTTGAAACCAATGAGAACAAAGACACAATGTACTAGAATCTCTGGGACACATTTAAAGCAGTGTGTAGAGGGAAATTTATAGCACTAAATGCCCACAAGAGAAAGCAGGAGAGATCTAAAATCGACACCATAACATCACAACTAAAAGAACTAGAGAAGCAAGAGCAAACAGATTCAAAAGATACCCAAAGACTGGAAATAACTAAGATCAGAGCAGAACTGAAGGAGATAGAGACACACAAAAAAACTTCAAAAAATCAATGAATACAGGAGCTGGTTTTTTGAAAAGACTGCTAGCAAGGCTAATGAAGAAGAAAAGAGAGAAGAGTCAAATAGATGCAATAAAAATATGATAAAGGGGATATCACCACTGATCCCACAGAAATACAAAGTACCATCAGAGAATACTATAAACACTTCTATGCAAATAAACTAGAAAATGTAGAAGAAATGGATAAATTCCTGGACACGTACACCCTCCCAAGACTAAACCAGGAAGAATTTGAATCTCTGAATAGACCAATAACAGGTTCTGAAATTGAGGCAATAGTTAATAGCCTACCAACCAAAAAACATCCAGTACCAGACAAATTCACAGTTGAATTCTACCAGAGGTACAAAGAGGAGCTGGTATCATTCCTTCTGAAACTATTCTGTTCAATAGAAAAAGAGGGAATCTTCCCTCACTCATTTTATGAGGCCAGCACCATCCTGATACTAAAGACTGGCAGAGACACAATATAAAAAGAGAATTTTAGGCCGATATCCCTGATGAACATCAATGTGAAAATCCTCAGTAAAATACTGGCAAACCAAATCCAGCAGCACATCAAAAAGTTTATCCACCATGATCAAGTTGTCTTCATCCCTGGGATGCAAGACTGTTTTCACCTACGCAAATAATAAACGTAATCCATCACATAAACAGAACGAATGACAAAAGCTGCATTATTATCTCAATGAGTGCAGAAAAGGCCTTTGACAAAATTCAACAGGCTTTCATGCTAAAAACTCTCAATAAAGTAGGTATTGATGGAACGTATCTTAACATTATAAGAACTATTTATGAAAAACCTACAGCCAATATCATACTGAATGGGAAAAAACTGGAAGCATTCCCTTTGAAAATCAGCATAAGACAAGGAAGCCCTCTCTCACCACTCTTATTCAACATAGTATTGGAAGTTCTGGCAAGGTCAATCAGGCAAGAGAAAGCAATAAATGGTATTCAAATAGGAAGAGAGAAAGTCAAATTGTCTCTGTTTGCAGATGGCATGATTGTATATTTAGAAAACCCCATCATCTCAGTCCAAAATCTCCTTAAGCTGATTAGCAACTTCAGCAGTCTCAGGATACAAAATCAATGGCAAAAATCACAAGCATTCCTACACACAAATAACAGACAAACAGATAGCCAAATCATGAGTGAACTCCCATTTACAATTGCTACTAGGAGAATAAAATACCTAGGAATACAACTTACAAGGATGTGAAGGACCTCTTCAAGGAGAACTACAAATCACTGCTCAAGGAAATAAGCAAGGACCCAAACAAATGGGAAAACATTCCATGCTCATGGATAGGAAGACTCAATATCATGAAAAAGGCCTCACTGCCTATAGTAATTTATAGATTTAATGCATTCCCATCAAGCTACCATTGGCTTTCTTCACAGAATTAGGAAAAACTACGTTAAACTTCATGTGGAACCCAAAAAGAACCCACATAGCCAAGACAATCCTGGGCAAGAAGAACAAAGCTGGAGGCATCACGCTACCTGACTTCAAACTTTACTACAAGGCTACAGTAACCAAAACAGCATGGTACTGGTACCAAAACAGATATATAAACCAATGGAACAGAACGGAGGCCTCATAAATAACACCACACATCTACCACCATCTGATCCTTGACAAACTTGACACACACAAGCAGTGGGGAAAAGATTCCCTATTTAATAAATGGTGTTGGGAAGACTGGCTAATCATATGCAGAACACTGAAACTCTTCCCCTTCCTTACACCTTATACAAACATCAACTCAAGATGGATCAAAGACTTAAATGTAAGACCTAGGACCATAAAAATCCTAGAAGCAAACCTGGGCAATACCATTCAGGACATAGACATGGGCAAAGACTTCATGTCTAAAACACCAAAAGCAATGGCAACAAAAGCCCAAATTGACAAATGGGATCTAATTAAACTACAGAGCTTCTGCAGAGCAAAAAACTGTCATCAGAGGGAATAATACCTACAGAATGGGAGAAAATTTTTGCAATCTATCCATCTGATAAAGGGCTTAAACAAATTTACAAGAAAAAAGCAAACAACTCCATCAAAAATGAGCAAACGATATGAACAGACACTTCTCAAAAGAAGACATTTATGCAGCCAACAAACATGAAAAAAAGCTCATCATCACTGGTAATTAGAGAAATGCAAATGAAAACCACAATGAGATACCATCTCACGCCAGTTAGAATGGCGATAATTAAAAACTCAGGAAACAACAGATGCTGGAGAGGTTGTGGAAAAATAGGAACGCTTTTACATTGTTGGTGGGAGTGTAAATTAGTTCAACCATTGTGGAAGACAGTGTGGCTATTCCTCAAGGATCTAGAACTAGAAATACCATTTGGCCCAGCAATCCCATTACTAGGCATATACCCAAAGGATTATAAATTATTCTACAATACAGAAACATGCATACGCATGTTTATTGCAGCACTATTCACAATAGCAAAGACTTGGAACCAACCCAAATGTCCATCAATGATAGACTGGATAAAGAAAATGTAGCACATGCACACCATGGAATACTAAGCAGCCATAACAAGGGATGAGTTCAAGTCCTTTGTAGGGACATGAATGAAGCTGGAAACCATCATTCTCAGCAAACTATCACAAGGACAGAAAACCAAATACCTCATGTTCTCACTTATAAGTGAGAATTGAACAATGAGAACACATGGACACAGGGAGGGGAACATCACACACTGGGGGGCCTGTGGAGGGTGGAGAGCTAGGTGAGGGATAACATTAGGAGAAATACCTAATGTAGGTGACAGATAGATGGGTGCAGCAAACCACCATGGCACGTGTATACCTATGTAACGAAACTGTACGTTCTGCACATGTAACCCAGAAATTAAAGTAAAAAAAAAGAAAAAAAAATACTCTGTAAGATTTTCTTTTTTAGTTTTCCAGATTTCACCCTCATTATTAACCAATTTCTTAGATGCAGAGATATCTACTTTGACTATATATATATATATGTTCAGCCTAAAATATATATGTATGCTGAATATATTTTATGAATATGTATTTTAATAATTATTTAAATTATTAAATATATACTTTAAT
>NW_016805059.1:327145-342506 GCF_001698545.2 Rhinopithecus bieti
CGGGTTCACGCCATTCTCCTGCCTCAGCCTCCCGAGTAGCTGGGACTACAGGCGCCCGCCACCTCGCCCGGCTAGTTTTTTTGTATTTTTTAGTAGAGACGGGGTTTCACCGTGTTAGCCAGGATGGTCTCGATCTCCTGACCTCGTGATCCACCCGTCTCGGCCTCCCAAAGTGCTGGGATTACAGGCTTGAGCCACTGCGCCCGGCCGAGGAGGACCTTATATCATAGCTAAGGTGAGAACATGAGGGAAGAGAAACAATGACTTTTTCCTAGTTTGGTAAGTAATTGCTGAATGTTAAATTACTGAACTGAACGAATTAAAAACAAGAAACAACTGCTTCTTTCAGGGAAGTCAAAAAATGTCATTTGTGCCTTCTCTTAGAGCCAGAAAAAAGGGAGGAGAGAATTTTAAGTGCAGAAAAGAGCCATTCAAAACAGCATGGCACATTCTGAGATTGTTGGCCAGGTAGCCAGTGACTGTAGAGCAGGTTACAGAGAGGGAATTACAAAATATAAGACCGATTTTAGTTGTAATTGCCACTTAAATACAATGTAGGTAACCAAAGTTCTTTCCTGTATATTACACAAAACATTGTGAAAGATCTATCGGCAACGATCTTCTCTTTAAGCTTCTTGGCTGTCACAGATGTGTGTAACTGACATGCTGATAAAGGCACACAATTTCTTTTTATTTTAGAAAATGTTATTAAAACTTATCCAGGTCTTAATAAATGTTTAACAGTTGATAAATGCTTTTATTTTGGGTTAAATACAGTATTGAGTAGAATTTTAGCAAACTCTCTGAGGTCACAACCAAATAGAGGTGAGAAACCTCAAACTTTCTTATTTGCCATTCACAATCTACCTTAAAATAATTAAAAATGTTAGCTCCAAACTGGATAATGACAGACTGCGTTGTTGTTGTTGTTGTTGTTGTTTTTGAGGCGGAATCTCGCTCTGTAGCCCAGGCTGGAGTGCGGTGGCGCAATCTGCGCTGCAAGCTCCGCTGCCTCCTGGGTTCACGCCATTCTCCTACCTCAGCCTCCCTAGAAGCTGGAACTACAGGCGCCCGCCACCACACCCAGCTAATTTTTTTGTAGTTGTAGTAGAGACGGTGTTTCACCATGTTCGCCAGGATGGTCTCGATCTCCTGACCTCGTGATCCGCCCGCCTCGGCCTCCCAAAGTGCTGGGATTACAGGCGTGAGCCACCGCGCCTGGCCTCTAATTCTTATAATAAAAAAAGCAAGGGAGCCATTGTCGCATTTACAGAAAGGAAGATGATATTTAGAGAAATGTCTGGGCAAAGTCCAAACAGTAAGTGGTAGACGTAGAATTGGAACCTATACAAAGCAGTCATTAATCAACTTTTTGTGTGCCGTTTGTGACATCTCAAATAAATTGTAAATTTTGGTGGGGGGGTGCTGTAGCAATTTTGCCTCATATCTGAGGCCATCCTTGCCTAATCTTTGAAAATTTTATCTCCATCCCCTCTTTAATTGTTAATAACTTACAAAGTGCTTATTATGTGCCAGGCACTGTTCTAAGTATTTCTTCAATTGTTAATTCATTTATTTCTTATGACAGCTATATGCGATGGATATTATTACCATTCAAATCTGATGAAAGCATCAATGCACAGAAATAGAAGAGTCTCAGTATAATCAACTTGCAACTAAGTGGCTGGCCTGAGAGATTTCTGCCATACTAAGGGCTGAGTGTAAGTCTCTGCTACTAACGTGTGGCATTCAGCGGTACCTATACCTAATCCAGTGTTGTTTACCCTAAGTGTGACCTCCATCTCTGCCACTATGGTGATTCCATTTATGAATCTTTATCTTGTGTATGTAATAAGATTGTTGAGGGAAGAGACGCCCTGATAACGAGAGGATGTCATCCCATCTACCTGGTTGTTGAGCCTCTCCTGTTTGGATGCTCTTTGGTGGGATTAATGTCAAACACATAAATTTTTACACTTAGTGCTACTTCCATAGGTTCATTCAAATGCTTCTTCCCCGGACTTTATCTCTGATCTTTTTATTACACTTTTTTTCAACCTCGAATTAACCAGCCAAGCCATTCATTACCTGAAATCGACAGCCTTTCAAATCCCCTGATAATGGATTGGAGAAGTTTTCCCTAGCATGGTATATATGCTCTCTAAAATACAAAGAGATATACCAAATGCTGTTCCACTTAGTGAATTAGTGGTAGAGGAAGCAAGGTGCAACAACTTGTCCTTTAGCTAACATAGGATGTCCTGGTTTGCCATGGACTAATAACTTTACTGGATCTTCATATTTTCGGCCTATATTCAGCATGAATGTATTTGAAAAATGTACTTGCCATTTCCTGTCCATCTGGTCGATTTCTCATTGTTGTCATACAGTGGAAAAATGTGGTCCTCAGAAGAATGTTAAGATTATAAAAGATCATAACATTGCTGGGAAGTGTAAATGATTGGATATTTATTTTCTATACTCTTAACAAAATGCTATTTGATTAAAAATAGTTTTCACAGTTATATTATTCTCTCCCAATGAGTCATAAATTTGAGCACAAAAATACATGTTTTATTTTTTATAACCACAGCTATTATTAAAATGTCTTCTTATTGTTACTATAAATGGTGAGTTGAATTGAATAAAACTGGTTTAGTAATTCTGAAGATATGATTGAAATATATGACCAGGGCAACCTGGGGAAATGCTATGAAATTGAGTTAATTAAAGAAAGTATTGGATAATATCTCTGGCAGAAAAGGAAAAAAATGCATCAAGAGTGAGAAAGGAAAGGAAACTAAGAAATCAAATATTTTTTAATGTGCCTGTTTTGCACTGACCATCTGTGCTTTGTGCAAGAGTCAGCAATATAGTATGCTTACTTAAGGGGCAAACACCATTACTGAGATTCAGAAATAAACCTAGGGCATTTAGGCATGGCTAAGTCTTCACCCCTTGATAATTTTCTGTTGGTGCCAGAAAACACAGGGCATCATTTTCAAGTATATGTATAGTCAATTACATGGAACTACCATGAAGAAAGCATAGTTTAATTAAATTTAAAAAGAAATAAGCACTCTGAGAGTATTTCCACATATAATAATCAGTATCATCTGTCTACATCATATCTGCTGCAGTTCTTAAAGAACAACCTCATTCCCATTATCACAAGTTCAAGAAACTCTTTCCCATATTCTTAATTCACTTTCTGGAATTTGTGTGTGTGTGTGTGCTTGTGTGTGTGTGTGTGTGTGTGTGTGTGTGTGTGTATATATATATGACAGGGTTCATCCATGTTTCCCAGGCTGGTCTCAAACTCTTGGGGTCAAGCCATTTGCCCGCCTCTGCCTCTCAGAGTGCTGGGATTACAGACATGAGCCACTACGCCAGGCTTAGCATATATTCGTGCTACACAGAGTATCACAGCATCTATTTAAAATGAGCCATTGCACTGTATCCCATAAATATTTACAATTATTATTTGTAAAACTTAAAAAAAATAAGAAACCAATCATGTCCTTGGATCAGAGTGATACTAGTTTTTCATCTGTAGGAGAAAGGCTAGAATCAAGATAAAACCCAAATTTTGATAGGTCTTTAATGAAAAATATTTTGTTTCTTAGCCAAAAAAATCTTAATTCTCTTCTAAATATCAAGTTCAGTATGTAAGTTTAAATAATACTAAAATCAAGCAGAGTTACTAAATATTCTTCTAATGAGTGACAAAACTGGTTCAGATTTCTTCTTGGATTTGTCCTTTTATATTTTATTGAAATTTTACCAAAAATTTTATTGAAAATTTCTATCTTATGACAACTCCAAGTATTTAAAGTAAAAAAAAAAGTACTTTAAAATCTGCCTTTAAAATCTTAATGTATTATTATTTTGTCATATTACACTACATTCAACAGACAGCATCAGTATTCTCTGTTCCCATTTTGCTTTCATTCTCCCCATAGGTAAAAAATACCTAAATTTTGTTATTTGTATGCATATTTTGTACATATCAAAAGTATATAAGCATATATTTGTAAATGTTTCATGCTCCATGAATTACAATTTTCTCATTATAATACTGGGGTTATGGATTCAGGGACAAAATATCATTGAGATGAAATGCTGTCTTTATCTCTTCATATCAGAATAGTCTCCATCACTGTAATCCAGTGCTACTTTGTTTATGAGCCCATTGGTTAGGACATGGGTGACTGGGAAAGGGACTGTTTGATATTCCAGAGTGATTATTTTATCCACATGATTATTAAGGTTCTCCTCCTGTGGTTGCTCCTTGGTGAGCATATTCACATGGGAAACATATATCCTTATACTCTCTGACTTTGGGGTGAGGTCTCTTAATCTAGTGGATTTACACCCACCAAGGCAAATTTGACTATAAAAACTGCTGATTGACATATATATCAATAAATATACCAATAGCAGAGATCATCACTAGCTTTCATGACACCATTCTCTAGAACAACCATCAGATCACTTTGTGGCAAATTGGTTGCACTGTGCCACAATTGTCATGGAGGGAGCACCCTTGCGTTATCAGTTATTTTGGACATAAATTTGTCTTTTCTGCTCTCAGCGTTTCTGCCAAAATTGATGGACTTGTCATTCTGTAAATGACATATTCATAGTCTTGGTATTGTACACAGCATTGCTTCTGACCAACGAACTCATTTTATAAGCAAAGGAATTAAGGTAATTAGATCATGATCATGAATTCAATGGTTTTACCATATTCTCCATCAGTCTGAAGTACCTGAACAATTAGAACAGTGCAATGGCCTTTGGAATATTCACTCTGAGGATTCACCAACTTATTGACAACACTTTGCAGGGTCAGGGTTATATCTGTCTGGATGCGTTTTATAATTTAAATCAGTGATGAATAAAAGTGTTATTTCTCCTATAGTCAGCATAAGTGTGTCTCAGAATCAAGTGGTAGAAATGCTACTGATGCTTCTTATATGATTGCATCCCTTTTTTTTTTTTTTGTGCATTGGTGCTTTGCTGAGTTTGAAGTCTTAGTTTCCAAAACAGAAATATTTTTCACCAGAAGACACAGCAAGATAATGAATCTGCAATCCAACCAATGGATATCAGGAAGAAAGGGGGCTTAATATACTGGCTGGGGTGATTGATCCTCACTGTCAAGAAAAATAATGTTGCTAGAATACTTGAATATGGAAATGGATTTGGAAGTCAGAAAATGTCCTGGACACCTTTTAATACCTTCATATTTCTCTGATAAAAATTGGTAACCAACTACAGCATCCCAATATGACCAAGCTGGTTAATGACCTTGACATTTCAAGAATGAAGTTTTGGGTCACTGGGTCACCCCATCAGGGAAGAAACCATAACCAGCTTGAGGTGCTTGCTGAGGAGAAAAGGAATAAGGAATCGTTAAGAAGGTGAACATTTCTAAATATCTGCTACTATCATGTATTTAGTTGCAAAAATAAGAACTGCATTTATTATGAGGTATTCTTTTTTGAAAATAATATATTTTAATATATATGTATATATGTAAATATAAGATACATATTTGTATATATGTGCAATTATATGTGTATGACAGATATGTAAAATATAAAATAACATATTTGTGTATGTGTTAATTGTATTTATATGGGTTGTTAACACACGCACACATAATTTAATTAGGGTTACCTTAAAAGACATCAAAGAAAGATTGAGTCTCAGCTAGCAGAGGAATGAACATCACTCAAAGATAGATAAAGTGACATATGAGACTTTATACTATATTAGGGTAAGAGCTAGCTGTTTTCAGTTATAAGAGGAAGTATTACATAGATGGAAGCATAACTATGTATTTGCAAATTAAATGTGTTCTAAAGAATAGTGTATGAGTGTCAATTTGTAAAGAAGAGAGCTGCAGTGGGTTTGTACTTTGTCAAAGTAGCTAAACTAGAACTACCTTTCCCAGAATTCACTTTTTTCTGTGGTTTCTTATTAGCATTGGCTGCCAGAAATAAATGTATGAGATTTAAAAGGCAGAGGTAAAGTAGCAGGTGAGTGTCTAGTCTTAGGCACTACTGAAGCATCTCCATATTGGTGATAGTTTGGTTGCTTCACCTTGATGTGATACAGCACTCAGGTTCTGTTTTTGTAGCTTTTCCCAGATCTCCTCTGTTAATGGGGTTAAGCACATTGTGAAAGGCCCTGATTTCTTATTCATGTTACCTGTATCATCAAGATCAAATGCAGTCAGAGAAAAATGTGAGTTTCAGTTTGCTTTCATGGGTTTTAGCTTTTCATCTTGAATTCCAGTTTTTCCTTCTGGGTTCCAGGTTATCCTTGTGAGTGTCATTTGTCATTGCTTTCTCCTGGTTTGTGTTCAGCTGTTCTTATCAACTACATAATCTATTGACAAATGGCAATAACTACCAGACTCAAAGGCAACAGCCTTTCATGCACTTCTTCATCAGCTCCCCTTTGTTCTTCCTTCTTAATGACTGCCCTTTGGTCATCTGACTCTATGTATCTAACTCACCCAACAATTGCATAAGGTCAAATTATTGTAAATTTCTTATTCCATAGCACTCATATTGGTTCTGCTTCCAAATTTCACTTTCATGTATCTACCTGTTTATCTCATGTAATACCTGCTGGGTCATTTACTCAATTCTGCCTTGAAATTCATGAATTCTGTATTTTCTGGCAATGTGCTATGAAGCCATCTGCTATTTTATATTTATCCATTTTTATTTTGAATCCTCGATTGTTTTATTTTATTTTTATTGTATATATGTATGTATGGTATACAGCATGTTTTGATATACATTACGTAGTAAAAGAGTTACTATGGTCAAGCAAATTAACATATCCATCACCTCACAGCTACCTTTGTGTATGTGTATGTGTGCGTGTGTGTGCACGCGCGCATGTGTGTATGTGTTAAGGGCACCAAAAATCTAATCTCAGCAAATTTCCAGTATGCAAAATAACATTATTAACAATAGTACTCATGCTATACATTAGATTTTTAGATTTATCCATCCTACACAACTGCAACTTTGTATTCTTTGGACATCTCATTACCACCCTCCCCACTCCTGGTAACTACCATTCTACTCTATATTTCTATATGTTCAATTTTTTAAGATTCAATTGAGAATATGCAGCATTTTTCTTTATGTATCTGGCTTATATCAATTAGGATAATGTCTTCCAGGTGTGCTTTAGTCTGTTTTCTGCTGCTATGACAGAATACTACAGACTGGGTAATTTATAAAGAATAGACATTTATTTAGCTCGTTGTTCTGGAGGCTGGGAATTCCAAGAGCATGGTGCCACCTTCTGGTGGGGACCTCTATGCTGTGTTATCCTATGGCAGAAGGACAAGTAAGCACACAAGACAGAGAGAGAAAATTGGGCCAAACTCATTATTTTTGTTAGGAATCACACTTGTGATGACTAAACTAGTTATCATAACAGTGTTAATTCATTCATGAGAGTGGAATCCTCATGACCTAATCAATTAATATAGCCTCTATGTGCCAATACCGTGACAACAATTACATATCAACATGAGTTTTGGAGGGGGGCATTCAAACCATGGTATGGTATATTCTTGTTTTCAGAAAAGGAAGGATCTCCTTTTTTTAAGGCAAAATTTTATCTATATCCATTCATCCCTTGGCAGACATTTAGATTGTTTCCACATCTTGGTTATTGTGAATAATGCTGCAATGAATGTCAAAGTGCAGATATCTCTACTCAGGTGCTGACTTTATTTTTGGAGGATATATACCCAAGAAAGAGATTGCTGGGTCATATGGAAGTTCCATGTTTTATTTTTTGATAAACATTTATCCTGTCTTTCCTAATGACTGTACCAATTTACATTTCCACTAATGGTGTATAAGTTTCCTTTTTCTTCACACCCTCACCGACATTTGTTATCTCTTGGCTTTTTGAGGATGGACGCCCTAACAGGTTTGAGGTTGTATCTCACTGTAGTTTTGATTTATATTTTCCTAATGATTAGTGATATTGAGCACATTTTAATCTATCTGTTAGCCAGTTTTATGTCTTCTTTGAAGAGGTGCCTATTCAAGTCCCTTGCTCAATTTTTTAGGTGATATTTTTCTTTTTCTACTTTTTTCACTTTGGCTATTGAATTGTGTGACATCCTTATATGTTTTGGATATTAAACCATGGTTTTTTTTCACAGAATAGGAAAAACAATTCTAAAACTCATACAGAACCACAAATGACTCTGAATAGCCAAAGAAGTCTTGAAAAAGAAAAGCACAGTGGGAGGCATTATGCTTGCTGATCTCAAATTTTATTACAGAACTTAATAATCAAAATGGCATAATGTTGGCATAAAAACAGTTACACAGAGCAATGGGACAGAATAGATAAACCAGAAATAAACCTAAGCGCATATGGTCAGCTAGTTTTCAACAAGGACACAAAGAAGACAAATGGAGAAAGAATAATTTCTTCAATAAATGATATTGAGAAAACTGGATCTCCACAGACAAAAGAATGAAATTGGACCTTTACCCTACATCACAAACTCAACTCAAAATGGATTAAAGACCTGGATGTAAGTCCTGAAATTATACAACTAGAAGAAACATGGGGGAAAATCTCCTTTACATTGGCTATGACAATAATATTTTTGTATATTTTGGCAAAAAATTAGACAACAAAAGCAAAAATAAACAAGTGGAACTACATTAAGTTAACAGCAAAGTAAATATAGTGAAACAACAACAACAGAATGTAAAGGCAGCTTACATATTGGGAGAAAATATTTTTTAGTTTAAGAAATTATATTATTCTAAGTTGTCTTTTCTTACATTTCATTTTATTGTTTCTTCTGTAAATCTTTCCTTTTTTAACTTTGAATAATTTTAGATATATCATTATATACATTTCTTTTCTTTCTTTCTTTTTTTTTTTTCTGGAGAGAAGATCTAACTCTGTCACATAGCCTGGAGTGCAATGGTGCAATCATAGCTCATCACAAATTCAAACTCCTAGGTTCAAGGAATTCTCCTGCCTCAGCTTCCCAAGTAGGTATGTGTCACTGTGGCTTGCTAATTTTTTGTTTTTAAGTTTTTTTGGAGAAAGGGTTTCCCTATGTTACTGAGGCTAATCTTGAACTCCTGACTTCAAGCCATCCTTCTGTTTCAGCCTCCCAAAGTGCCGGGATTAAAGGTGTGAGCCACTGTACCCAGCCTGTATAATATATTTCTGATTGTTACTCAGGTTGTTAATCTGTTTTTTGTTGTGTCTACTGACACTCCTTCGTTAGGAATTCTTGTGACATTTTAAATTTTGAAATGTGAAGTCTTCTTAGATCTTTTCCAGTGGAAATTGTGTGACGAGGTTCAGGATATGCTATTCCAAAATATGACACGTTGGCATATTGAAGATTTTAAGCTGAAGAAACAAAAGGCAGATGCAGAAAGGAGTCTCTGACTTTCCTTCTTTCTCCCTTCTACCCTGAAGTGGGTCATAGGACCCTCATGTAAGAGATTCCCTCCCTATACCTGGAGGAAAGGAGCATCCTGTCTATAAAGATGGAAGGATGTCAAGAGAGATCCAAATCCAAATGAGCAAGCCTCGCTAAGTTTCCCCCAGTTTTTTACTGTTAGCTCATGCCCTGTTTGTTCTACCATATTTTTCTAGGACTTTCCACTCTTCATCAAACCTAGTATAAAAACACTCAGGTTTAACCATTTCTTTGGGTCTTCATTGTTTTATGAATTCCCTTGTGTTATGTAAAACTTTTAAATTTTTATGCTTTTCTCTTGTTAACCTTTTGTAACAGAGACCTTCCTGATAATCAAAAAGAATAGAATGAAAATACATATTTTAGTATATAGTATATATTGTCTAGCATCCTCACTACATTTTACTCTTAAGTCTGAAATTATTTACATGTGTAGGAATTTGAATGCATGATTACTTTTTCAAGCATATACTGTATAATTCATTCAGGAGAAGAAAGTTACTTTTAGATCTACATATTATTAGCTAATTTTATAAGGTTTAACTATTACACCATATTAAATTAAGCTCTGACTAGAAACAAAATTTTATAAAATTTAAGACTTTCAGCATTTTGGATATCTATACTTTTATGTTTTAATGTATTTCATTTATTATGCTTTAATAAGATTTTAGTTTGAATGTGAGTCTCTTTTAACTTGAGCTTACTGTGTGTGTCTTGGTAAATGATTTAATATTTCTGAGACATTGCCTCATAGGAATAGCAATAAATTCAAATGCAGAAAATGAATTGACTTGGAGCCTAAATCCTAATGAAGAAGTCTGTGCCTGCATAATTACACTGGATGCAGAAGAGATTTCATTCACATTTTAACTAAACAAAAAATATTATTTAAAATAAATTCATATGTTAAGTTTAAAAAAAAATTGACTACAGTAGTTGTCATTTTCATTTTTCATTTTCAGTAGTTGCAGTTTCATTTTCCATGGTTTCAGACTACCCTTGTAGTAGCATTCAATTCAGACTACCCTTATAGTCCGAAAAAGTTACATATAAAATTCAAGAAATAAACAATTTACAAATTTTAAACTATTCTATTCTGAGTGTCATGGTGAAATTACATCATGTAGCTCCATCCCACCATGAACGTGCATCATGCCTTTGTCCAGAGTATCCATGCTGCGTATGTTAGTCATTCAGTAGTTATGGGTTGTCAGATTAAGCTTCATGATATCACAGTGCTTATGTTCAAGTAACCCTTATTTTACTTAATAACGATCTTAAAGTACAAGACTAGTGCTGCTGGCAATTTGGATATGCCAAAGAAAAGCCATGAAATACTTTTTTAAATGAAAATGTCAAGGTTCTTGACTTCATAAGGAAAGAAAAAAAATTGTATGCTGTGGTTTCTAAGATTTATGGTAAGGAAAAAAAATCTATCCATGAAATTGTGAAGAAAAAGAAATGTGTACTAATTTTGTTGTCACACCTCAAACTGCAAAAGTTACAACTGCAATATGTAGTCAGTGCTTAGTCAAGATGGAAAAGGGCTATTAAATTTGTGGGTGGAGAAGATGAACAAAATGGTGTTTTAATTGCTGGCAATTGTGTTGTTAGTTCTATCTGTGCTTTTAAAACTCCATTGGGTTCTTGGAATGTTTCCCCCAAAGATAGAGGGTGACTACTGTACTTAATATGTGTCAAGAAGTGTGCTAGATACTGGGAATTCACTGGCGAAGAAAATCTGACATATTTTCTACCCTTATGATTCACACAATAGTGGAGAATATGTGCATTAATGATACAATAACAGAAAAAAATATGAAATTACAACTGAGTCAGAAATTCAAAAATGGAATAAACATAAGAGCTCTAAGAGTCAATGGTAGAGAGATGTAGCCTAATCTGTAGAGTCAAGAAGTGCTTCCCTGAGGAAATGCAGCTGGAATAAATATTTTTTAAAATTAACTAGAAGAAAATGAGAGGCAATTGGGGGTGGTGGTGAATGTTTGGAAGATGGAACAATAGCAATTGATGCAGCTTTAATTTCAGGGAGTTGAGAAAAGGGCAACACACTTGAAGCTTGCTGAGTATAAGGGGACCATGATGCATGATGGGGTTTAGGAATAGGTGGGACATGTACCATGCAGGCTTTTGAGGCCATAATGAGAGTTTTGGCTTTTCATGTGGGAATCATTGAAAATTTCACAGGTGCACCTAGGCAAGGGAGTTTTCAAGAAAGGCTTCTATTTGAAAATGACTATTCTTTTCATCTTTAGTGTCTAATCTATCGTTAATCTCATCTTAAATACTTTTATCTCAGGTACTGTGTTTTCATCTCTAGGTGTTCAATTGCATCTTTAAAATATCTTTCATGTTTTCTATAAAATGCATATTTTCCTATTCCTCCTTGATTATATGTAATATATTGGTAATAGTTTTTTTAGCATCATCGTCTTCTAAACCTACATGTGTCTAAATCTATATGTGTCATTTTGAGATTGTTTTAATGACTGATTTTTTTCTCATTAGAGAACTTATTTTTTTTTCTATTTTTTTTTACCTTCGCTGCAATTTTTAATTGAATGCTATACATTGACGATTTTGCTTTGTTGAGTGCTGGAATTTTTGTATTTCTTTAGACGTTTGAATTCTTTTCTGGAACACAGTTAAGTTACTTAGGAACAATTTGATGATCTTTTTAAGGCTGAGTTTAAGCTTTGTTAAGCAAAATTCAGAGCAACATTTTAGTCTAAGGTTAATTTAGCCCCATTACTGAGGCAGTGCTTTTTTGAGGACTCTATTTGATGCCCCATGTGATAGGAGTTTTTTCCACTCTGGCTCTTGTGAGCAGGAACCATTTCCAGTCCTTTATGAATTCTGGAGTTCATTACTCTCTATCATTTCTGATGGTCTTTGCCTGGCCTTGTATAGTTTCCTCACTGAAAGCTCTTTCCAGATAGTAAGCATGGGCAATTGTAAGGCTCACCTTTTTTGTTTCATTTACCATCCAAGATCACTGCCCTGATCTGCCTGTAATCCTGTATTTAAAAATAATGTTTCATATATTTGTTTATTTCCTTTAGTTGTTTAGAGTGGGCTAAATTTTGGGTAGGAAGGTGAAGTAAATGCCTGTTAATGCATTATCACCTGAAAAGGAATGGCAAGCAGATTTCAGATATTAAATCTTGCTGTTGTGTGTATGTAGGATATTTTAAAATGTTTGTTTTCCACCTCTTCTAAAAGAATGTAATCTCTATGAGGGTAAAGACTTTGTATGGTTTTCTTATTGCCATGTACCCAGACACCGTAATAGAGTCTAGCGCATAGTAGGGGCTCAGTGAGTAAAACTGAATCTATTTTGCATATGGGTCTCAATTTGATGGTATTAACAATAAGGTAGATACCACAGATGAAAATAATATTTTTATACACACACACTTATTTTGTTTTATACTAAAATTTTAACTTTCTGCTAAATAACATATCAACTGATTTTATCTTCTCAAAGTTATTCTTCACCAAAACCACGGCAATCAAAATACACAAATTATCAGAAACTGTGAAGTATTAATTTCCAAGTATTATCTTCAATAACTTTCACTTAAATATTTTATTCTTTTCAGTATTTCTCAAAAAATCAATAAAATTTAGCCTACGAAGTCACTAAGTCACAGGTGCATCAAATTAGCTTTGCTCAAGAACTGGTGATAACTTTTCCTATCAGTTGAGAAGCAGGAATTGCTATTGTCATTCATTTTCTGTTCCTAGTTTCATCTCAGTGGCTAAAATTGCCTGGTCTAAATATGTCTCAATTTGATGTTATTGTTATACTTCAGTGAAAAATAAGCAAACAAAGAAACAAGCTAAATAAATAAAATGAACAGAGAAATTTATTTGTTTGTTATTGTTCTAGAAAGTTGTCAAATGAGAAAAGCTATTTTTACTGCTGATCAGAATATTGCTGTGAACTAGAAGATTTAAAAATTGTAAGAATGCCTCCTACTACATGAGTTGTGGAGAGGAAAAAAAAATACAACCAAACCAAATCGCCTTAGGAAGTAATTGTGTCATTTACTAGGGAAACTAGCCTGGTAAAGAATTTCTGATGAGTAACGTATTTTTAAATATATCTTTTTTTTTTTTTTTTTTTTTTGAGACAGGATCTCTTGCTCTGTTGCCCAGGCTGGAGAGCAGTGATGAGATCATGACTCACCACAGCTTCAACCTGCTGGGCTTTAAGTGATCCTCCCACCTCAGCTTCCCAAGTAGCTTAAATGAATATATGTTTATTTTTTTTTGGTAATTGAATTACATTATCTGGTATTGCATTGAGTATATTCTTATTAATATAGTGTTTGACTATAAGTTAAATATGAACAAATTTGATACCAGACAATGAAAACTTTGACATGATTTTCACATGCATCATTTCTGATGTAGATGAAATAAAATTCCTATTATTCTTTCTGAAATTTTGAAAACTATCATTTTAAAACATTGAAAGAGCATTATTGGTCCTCCTGAGAATACTGCAGAAATTTCCTTTCCTATTTCATGGTTATTCTTTTCTAGACTTACTATGCTTACAGAATCTAACTCCAAGTCAAGAAATAAAATGAGTAATTCTTTATTATCATAGATAAATCCAAGTTTCAGGAAAGGCACATAAAAGGCATATTTCTAGCAAAGATATATGGTTTATTCATGGTCACCAAGTTAAGGGCAGTATAAAATGTTTATTATGTATTGTAAGTTTTTGTTTGCTTTAAAAATGTATATGTTCTCTTGAATTGAGAAACATTCTCCATTGGGCTTAAATACATGTAAAATGGAAAACATCGAAAATACAAGCATTGGCATATACTGGACCTAAAGATGTCCTATCATTGGGTTTGGGCTCAATATCAATTGATTTAGGTACTTTCTAAGTGTTAATATATTTGCCTATGGTGAACACTTGATAGTGTTCTTTGGTCAATCAGGAATTTTTTTTGGAAGTACAGGTAACTATGGTGTCAGAATTAATTGATGTCTTTTTAAAATTAAACTAATTCTCGAGTAAGAAATTGTGTTACACAGTTACTACTGTGTTATATTGTAGGAATATTATATACATTCTTAAAATCATAAATATTTAAATATTCATTTAATTTCATTAAATATTCCTAGTATGAAATAAAATGTAAATGATATCTTAACTTATATGACAAACTGTTGGATGATGATGTGGTTTGGATGCGTGTCTCCATTCAAATGTCATGCTGAATTGTAATCCCTAATGTTGGAGGTGGGAGTGGTGACAGGTGATTGGATCAAAGGGGCAGATTTCCTGCTAGGTGCAGCTCTAGTGATAGTGAGTGAGTGCTCGAGAAATCTGGTTGTTGAAAAATGTGTGGCACCTCTCCATTCTCTCTCTTCCTCCTACTCCAGCCATGTAAGACGTGATTGTTTCCCCTCACCTTCCACCATGCTTTTGTTTCCCGAGGTCTCTCCAGAAGCCTAGCTGATGCCAGCATCATGTTTCCAGTACAGCTTGCGGAACTGTGAACCAATCAAACTGCTTTTATTTACAAATTACCCCATCTCGGCTATTTCTTTGTAACAGTGTGAGAACTGACTAATACAGATAATATATTTTTTGTAGTAATTTTAAACCACTCGTAACAAATTAAAGCATTCTTCTAAGAAACATATTTTTAAATTAGTAAACCCATCTGAAACACACAATTCTTTTGACCTCAGATTATGCATTAATCAAGCTTTAATTCTTGCAACTTCTCAACTTACGACATAATTTTCTGGATAAAAGTGTTTTAAAAAAGACCTTTTCTTAAAATATAAGCAATTTCA
>NW_016805059.1:345283-360554 GCF_001698545.2 Rhinopithecus bieti
TAGGCTACTCAGGGGTCAGGGACCCACCTGAGCAGGCATTCTGTCCGTTCTCAGATCTCAACCTCCCCGTTGGGAGATCCACGGCTCTCCCCAAAGCTGTCAGACAGAGTCGTTCGCGTCTGCACAGGCCCCCGCTGCTTCCCCTATAATAGGCAACCAGTTCAAACAATTCCTCTAAGTTCCCTATACTGAGAGGCAGCTGGTCCAGCCTCTGGAGGGGGTCAGCCTGCTGGGATCACATCTAAATATTATTAGATATCATCAAGATACTTTCCAGAATAATCTACCATTTGCACTTCCATCCGGAAGTGTGGGAATCCCCATCGCTGCATGTTATCATTAATATTTGTTAATATAAAACATTGATATTTTGTCAGTGTTCATGCTGTAATAATAACTCATTGATATTTTAATTTTCATTTCCTTAATTACTACTGGAACTGAGAACCATATCATGTCCATTAGACATTTTGACAAAATTTTCAACAAATTTCCTTTTGTAGTACTTATTTTCATTGAATTAATTTATAACATTTTAAAAATATATTCTGGATAACCATCCTTTATCTTAGCTCAAATGCATAGTAAATAACTTCTTCAAGCATACGTCTATCCATTATTTTTGCTAAAGGTATTTTTTTTTTGTTGTGCAGATTTTCTTTTACTTTTGTTTTGTTATTCTTATCATTTTTAAGAAATTGAGTGGTTAGCTTTAAGTGTTCAGTATGATCATCTTTTATATAGATATGCAGCTATGCGACATCTACTTGATCAAGGTATAGAAAATTTCCAGTACCTTACAAAGTTGACTTGTGCCTATTTTCCATCATTACTTCCGTCAACCTCTAGAAGTAACCAATATATTGATTACCACCATATATTATTTTCCTCTGTTTTTGAATTTCACATGGCTGAAGTCATGCATTACATACTAGTCTATGTCTAACTTCTTCCACTCAACATTCTGTCTGTGAGATTCGTCTACATCGTTGCATGTAACTGTCACAGTTTTCTTTTTCATTGATGTGCTAGCTTAGGAACCAGGCAGTAACTTATCTTGTATTTGTAAGCAGATTTTTGTGCTTCTTTTATATTGTCCTCTTATGTTCAGGACTTTGTTCCTTACTTTCCAGCTACTTTTGTCTTCCCAGGTCTCTGATCTTGGTTTCTCCTGCCAATAAGACCACAGCTTTCTTCTTGGGTTCTCAACTCCTGCAGGAAAAACTTGGAAATGGCCTCATGAAAATGACAGGGCTTATGTGAATTTCACTTCCTGTGCTTCTCTTCTTTCAAGAATAGTAGCCCCTTAGTTACTTCCTACATTTTCCACTTCCTTCAGACTATTTTCTTCTATTTTGTACGGTTTGAATAATTGTTTTTGACAAGAAAGTTATTTTGACACCAGCTATTCTATTATCTCTGAATTATGGAAGACCTTGTCTCTGTAAATGTTTTCAATTTCAGTGTGGTTAATTTTTTTATCTTTTCCTTTCAGATGATTTATGTCTTCTTAAAAAATACAATCTAACTGTGAAGTCATAAACAAATTTAAATATTTTATTTTGTATAGATTTTAAAGACTGTGCTTTTTTTTTTTAAACTGTGATTGAGCTGGATCCAATTCTTGTATATATGTTTTATTTGGATGTAACTTTTTTCTCATATAGTTAAACAGTTGCTTGAGCAAACGATTTATTAAGTAGTGGATAGGTTATACAATTCTGCTTAAATATGCATAGGAAGTATTATGTATTTAATAGCGTAAATATTTTTAAATATGCATTTAGATTACATTTATTGTGATGTTTATTATGCAAGGCACTGTGATGAGTACAGCAGAGACTGTAACTGAATTTCTGGGGCTGGATTGTGTTAAATCAGAATATTCAAATTCTAAAGCAATGCCCTATGACTGAGGAATCAGTTTGACTGTATTTGCATGATGCCACCTCTTTATGGGTCAGGGTTCTTCAGAGAAACAGAACCAATAGGATAATAGGATATGTTTGCAGGTACATATATATGTATGTGTGTACATATGGGTTTAGTATCCCTTATTTAAATTCTTAGGACTAGAAGTGTTTTGAATTTTAGGTTCAATTTTAAAATTTAGAAATATTTGCATATGCATGAGATGTCATATATATGCAAATATCTTAGAATGAGACTCAAGTCTAAACAGAAAACTTATTTTATGCATTATATATATATACACACACACATATATACTGAAGGTAATTTTATATGAATATATATACATATATACTGAAGGTAATTTTACACAGTATTTTAAATAATTTTGTGTAAGAAACAAAGTTTATGTACACTGAACTATCAGAAAGCAAAGGGGCCACTATCTCGGCCACCCATGTGGAAAATCTGTGATTGTTTGGCATCACTGTTATTCCTGACTCTGAGTTTATAAGTTACCAATAACTATTTTCTTATACTTAAATACTTAACAGTAAAAAATACATACCTCTAATAAAGTTAAAAACAATGTGTTCAGCATAACTAAGCAGTGCAGTAGCATCACCAGATACTTGTATCAGCTATTAAACAGCAGAACAACAAGCATGGCCAGCTTTTAGTCTTCATCCACTATGCTGTGTTTTGATGAAAAGGTTACCGTAAACTATATTTTACTTTTTAGGTGAGAAGAAACATAAGAAGCAGTTGAGAGACCAGGAAGTGGATCCTCTAGGGAGGACTAGGCATTCTGCTAGATGGCTTTTTAAAATGTTTCCTCCAGAGTCATCTGCCTAATTAATAGCAGTTTTTTGGTCTCAAAAGTCTCTCTTTGGTTTTATAAACTGCAATGGTTTCTTATTATGTTATGAATGCACACAGCTCTAGTACTTCAATAAGCCCATCACACATTTTCACTATTTGGAGTGGAAGTGGAAGTGGTGGTGAGTGGTGCCACTCTTCAACTTCTACCCCTTGACTCCTGGATCCGGGAATCCTACCTATGGGAGAAGTAGTACCATATATTGGATGTGGATTTAGAGCATACATGGCTTTCTGGAGAACTTTGCCCCAACTCTGCAAAGTATTATCACCTCAGACTCATCTGTGGTAATTTCCCCAGTGCCAGCATGCATAATTGGCTGAGACATACTTTGTAGCTGGCAGAACCCCCACATTGGCTCCCTGACTGGGAGGGTGAGAGCTATTATAGTAGGAAAGGACAAATGGAAGCCATTAGAGCTGCCTCTACCTAGAAAAATAGTAAATCAAAAACAATATTGCATCCCTAAAGGGACTGTGGAGATTAGTGCCTGCCACTATGAAGGACTTGAAAGACACAGGGGTGGTGATTCCCACCACATCCCTGTTCAACTCTCCCATTTGGCCTATGCAGAAGACAGATGGATCTTGGAGAATGACAGTAGATTATCATAAATTTAACCAAATGGTGACTCCAATTGCAGCTGCTATAGATGTGGTTTCATTGCTTTTGCAAATTAACATATCTCCTGGTACCTGGTATGCAGCCATTGACTTGGCAAATGCCTTTTTCTCCTTTTCCATAAGGCCCACCAGAAGCAATTTGCCCACAGCTAAACAGCCCAGGAATATACCATTACTGTCCTACCTCAGAGGTATATCAACTCTCTGGCTTTGTGACATAATCTTACTTGGAGAGAGCTTGATCGCTTTTTAGTTCCACAAGATATCACACTGGTCCATTACATTGATGAAATTACATTGATTGGATCCAGTGAGCAAGAAGTAGCAAACATACTGGACTTATTGGTGAGACATTTGTGTGTCAGAGGATGGGAAATAAATCTGACTAAAGTTCAGGGACCTTCTACCTCAGTAAAATTTCTAGGGGTCCAGTGGTTTGGGGCCTTTCGAAATAGTCCTTCTATCTTGACAGGCTCCACACCAAGGATAAGTGATAGATAAGGTGAAGCATAGGTTGCTGCATTTGGCCCCTTCTAAAACCAAGAAAGAGGCATAACACCTAGTGGATCTATTTGGATTTTGGAGGCAACACATTCCTCATTTGGGTGTGTTACTCTGGCTCATTTATTGTGTGACCTGAAAGGCTGCCAGTTTTGAGTGCAGTCCAGAACACGAGAAGACTCTGCAACGGGTCCAGGCTCCTGGGCAAGCTGCTCTGCCACTTAGGCCATATGACCCAGCAGATGAAATGGTGCTTGAGGTGTCAGTGGCAGACAGGGATACTGTCTGGAGCCTTTGGCAGGCCCCCACAGGTGAATCACAGTGGAGGCCTTTAGGATTTTGGAGGAAGGCCCTGCCATCTGTAGATAACTTCTCTCCTTTGGAGAAACAGCTCTTGGCCTGTTACTGGGCTTTGGTGGAAACCAAATGTTTGACTATGGGTCATCAAGTCACCATGCGACCTGAACTGCCTGTCATGAACTGGGTGCTTTCTGACCCATCTAGCCATAAAGTAGACTGTGCACAGCAGCATTCCATCATCAAATGGAAGTAGTATATATGTGATCGGAGTCGAGCGGGTCCTGAAGTACATAAGGCACAAGTAAATTACATAAGGAAGTGGCTCAAATGCCCACAGTCTCCACTCCTGCCACCCTGCCTTCTCTCCCTCAGCCCACACCAATGGCCTCATGAAGAATCCCCTATGATCAGTGGACAAAGGAAGAGAAGACTAGGGCCTGGTTCACAGATGGTTCTGCAAAATATGCAGGCACCACCCGAAACTGGACAGCTGTAGCACTACAGCCCCTTTCTAGAACATCCCTGGAGGACATTGGTGAACAGAAATCTTCCCAGTGGGCAGAACTTCCAGTAATGCACCTGGTTGTGCATTTTGCATGGAAGGGGAAATGGCCAGATGTGCTATTATATACTGATTCATGAGCCATAGTGAATGGCTTGGCTGGATGGTCAGGGACATGGAAGAAGCATGATTGGAAAATTGGTGACAAAGAAATTTGGGGAAGAGGTATATGGATGGACTTTTCTGAGTGGTCAAAAGCTGTGAAGATGTTTGTATCCCACATGAGTGCTCACCCATAGGTGGCCTCAGCAGACGATTTTAATAATCAAGTGGATAGGATGACCTATTCTGTGGACAACACTCAGCCTCTTTCCCCACCCACTCTGTCATCACCCAATGGGCCCATAAACAAGGAGCTATGGTGGCAGGGATGGAGGTTATGCATGGGCTCAGCAACATGGACTTCCGCTCACTGAGGCTGACCTGGCTACAGCCACTACTGGGTACCCAGTTTGCCAACAGCAGAGACCAACATGGAGCCCTTGATATGGCAGTATTCCTCGGGGTGTTGAGCTATACACTTGTGCTAATGAAATGTCTCCATTGTATTTCCCTTTTCCTTTATCATGTGACATAAGATTTATTGACTTCATATCAGCATTTAAGTGTTGCTAACTTTATATAATAGCATTTTGGTTGGGAATTGGTGCGTTTCTAGTTGTGTGAAGAATAGTTGTATTATGTTAGGCATCATTATGACCAAATTATTGTCTTTATTTGAAGATTATGTATGATCTCAGGAGATGATATGGATTCAAATTGATAAGGGGTGGATTTGTGATGGTTAATACTGAGTGACAACTTGATTGGATTGAAGGATGCAAAGTATTGATCCTAGGTGTGTCTGTGAGGGTGTTGCCAAAGGCGATTAACATTTGAGTCAGGGGGCTTGGAAAGCCAGACCCACCCTTAATCTGGGTGGGCACCATCTGAGGAGCTTTCTTGTTCCTCAGCTTGCAGATGGCCTGTTGTGGAAACTTGTGATTGTGTGAGTTAATACTACTTAATAAACTCCCATATGTATATAACTATATATCTATATTATATATAGGTATATCCATATATAATGTACTTTCTTCATTTTTATTCTTTTTGCTCAGGATGGATTTGGCTATTGTATTAGTCTGTTTTCACATTGCTATAAAGAACTACCTGAAACTGGATAATTTATAAAGACTAGATAATTTATAGAGAAAATTGACTCACAGTTCCACAGGCTGTACAAAAAGTGTGGCTGGAAAAGCCTCAGGAAACATATAATCATAGTAGAAGGCAAAGGGGAAGCAGGCACATCTCACATACTGGATCAGAATGCAGAGAGCATGAAGGAGGAGGTGCTACACCCATTTAAACAACCAGATCTCCTGAGAACTCACTCACGATCATGAAAATAGCAAGGGGGAAGTGGGCCTCCTGATTCAATCACCTCCCACTGGGACCCTCCTCCAACACTGGGGATTACAATTTGACTTGAGATTTGGGTGAGAACCAAAATCAAAACCATATCAACTATTCTGGCTCTTTTGTTGATCCATATACATTTTAGAATTGTTTTTTCCATTTCTGTGAGGAATGTCATTGGTGTTTTGATAGGGCCTGCAGCAAATCTGTACATTTCTTTGGGTAGTATGGAAATTTTAACCATATTGATTCTCCCAACCCACGAAGATAGAATATCTTTTCATTTTTTAGTGTCCTCTTCAATTTCTTGCATCAGTATTTTATAGTTTTTATTTCAGAGAGCTTTCCCTTTTTTAGTTAAGTTTATTCCTGGGTATCTTATTTTATTTGTAGCTAATTTGGGGTTACTTTCCTTTTTTTTTTTTTAATCTCATTGTTCACTATTGGCATATATAAATGTTACAGATTTGGGGAATGTTGATTTTGTATTCTGCAACTTTACTGAATTTATTGGTTACAACAGCTTTTTGGTGGAGACTTTACTTTCAAATTTGGATGCTATTTCTTTTTCTTTTCTGATTGCTCTAGCTAAGATTTCCAGTACAATGTTGAATAATATTGGTGAAAGTAGGCATCCTTGTCATGTTCCAGATTTTAGAGGAAAGGCTTTCAGTTTTTCCCCATTCAGTATCATACTAGCTGTGGATCTATTATATATGGCTTTTATTATGTAGTGGTATGTTCTTTCTATACCTAGTTTGTTGAGGGGTTTTTTATGAAGAAATGTTGAATTTTATCAAATGCTTTACTTCATTAACCCCCTGGTCATTCAGGAGCATATTATTTAATTTCCATGCATTTGTACAGTTTCCATGTGTTTGTATAGTTTTCAAAGATACTCTTGTTATTGATTTCTAGTTTTATTTGATTGTGGTCAGAAAAGATACTTGACATAATTTTAGTTATTGAATTGTTTAACATTAGCTTTATGGCCTAATAAATGGTCTATTTTTGAGACTGATCCATGTGCTAAGGAAAAGAGTGTGTATTTGCAGCCCTTGGATTAAATGTTCTATAAATATCTATTAGGTCCATTTGGTCTCTAGTGCAGATTAAATTCAATGTTTCTTTTTTGATTTTATGTCTGGATGATCTGTCCAGTGCTGCAAATGGGGTGCTGAACTCTCCAGATATTATTGCATTAGGATCTATCTCTATCTTTAGCTCTAATAATATTTGCTTTATATATCTGGGCTCTCCATTGTTAGGTGCAATTATATTTAAAATTTTTATATCCTCTTGATGAATTGAGTCCTTTATCATTATTTAATGACCTTATATGTCTCTCTTTTTATGGATTTTGTCTTAAAATCTATTTTGTAGATACAAATACAGTGATTCCTCTTCTTTTTTGTTTTGATTTGCGTGGAATATCCTTTTTCATTCCTTTATTTTCAGTCTCTGCGTGTCTTTACAGGTGAAGTGTGCTTCTTCTAAATAACAGATAGATGGCTCTTGTTTTTTAATCCATTGAGCCATTCTATGTCTTTTAATGGGAGAGTTTAGTCCAATTACCTACAGAGTTATGATTGATAAGTAAAGACATACTACTGTCATTTTGTTATTTGTTTTCTGGTTGTTTTGTCATTTTCTCTTCCTTCCTTCTTCCTGTCTTCCTTTCTATGGAGGTGTGAAGGTGGTTTTCTCTAGTGGTATGTTTTAAGTTTTTGCTTTTTATTTTGTGTAACTGTTGTAGGATTTTTATTTGCGGTTACCATGAGACTTGCAATTAACATCTTATAACTCATTATTTTGAACTGATGATCACTCAACATTGATTGCAAAAGCAAACAAAAAACTAACAAACAAGCAAAGAGAGCAGTAATAAAAACTATACACTTACATCATCCTCCTTGCTTTTTGAATTTGGTCGTGTCTATTTATGTCTTATTCTATAGTCTGTGTCTTGAAAAGTTGTTGTAGTTATTATTTTTGGTAGGCTCAGGTTTTAGTCTTTCTACTCAAGATATGATTAGTTTATCCACCACAAATGCAGCGTTACAATATACTGTGTTTGTGTACTTACTATTGCCAGTGAGTTTTGTACCTTCAGATGATTTCTTATTGCCTGCTAACATCCTTTTTTTTTCAGATTGAAGAATTCCCTTTAGCATTTTTTATAGAAAAGGTCTGGTCTTTATAAAACCTCTCAATTTTTTGTTTGTCTGGGAAATATTTAATTCTCTTTCACATTTGAAGAATGTTTTTACTGAATAAACTATTCTAGAATGAAAATATTTTTCCTTTAGCACTTTAAATATGTCACGCCACTCTCTCCTGGCTTGCTAGTTTCCCACTGAGAAGTCTGCTGCCAGACATATTGGAGCTCCTTTCTATGTTATTTGCTATTTGTTTCCTTGTTGTTTGTTTTAGGAGTCTTTCTTTATCCATAAACTTTGGGAGTGTGATTGTTAAATGCCTTCAGGTAGTCTTTGGGTTAAATCTACTTATAGTTTCATTTTACTCCTATCCTTAAATATTGACATATTTCTTTAGGTTGGAAAGTTCCCCTTGAATAAACTTTCCACCCTGATCTCTCTTCCTACTTCCTCTTTAGGGCAAATAACTCTTCAATTTAACCTTTTGAGGCTATTTTATGCCTCATGTAGGTGTGCTTCATTTTTAAAAATATTCTTTCTACTTTTGTCTCCTCTGTGTATTTTCAAATAGCCAGTCTTCAAGCTCACTCACTCTTTCTTCTGCTTGTTCAATTCTGCTGTTGAGAGCATTTAATGCATTTTTAGTATGCCAATTAAATTTTTAGCCTCAGAATTTCTGTTTGGTTTTAAAACATTATTTCAATCTCTTTGTTAAATTTAACTGATAATATTCTGGACTCCTTTTCTGGGTTACACTGAATTTCCTTGAGCTTCCTCAAAACACCTATTTCAGATTTTCTGTCTGAAAGGTCACCTATCTCTGTCATGCTTGGATTGGTCACTGTTTTTTCTTTTCATTCATTTGGTGAGATCATATTTTCCTGTATGGTGCTGACACTTGAGGATGTGCATCAATGTCTGGCCACTGAAGAATTAAATGTTGTAGTCTTCACAGTTTGTGCTTGTTTGTACCCATCTGGTGAGGGGTGAGCCAAACACCCTTGTGACCACCACCAATGGGAGTGCTGCATCAGACCCAAAGCCATCACAGCACTGGGTCTCACCCAAGGTCCGTGGTGACCACCACCTGTTTATTGCCAATGTTTACTCAGTGCATAGGGGCTCTTTAATCAGCATGTGGAGAATTCAGCCAGGCTTGTGTCCTATCTTTCAGGGTGGTAAGCTCCCCTCTGGCCCACGGCAGGTCCCAGAATGCTGTCTGGGAGTGGGGCCTGTAGTCAGGAACCTTAGGAATCTACTTGTTGCTCTATTCTGCCACAGCTGAGCTGGCACTCACGCTACAAGATAAAGTTATTCCCATTCTTCCCCCTGTTTTCCTTATACAGAATGAGTCTCTTCTCATGGCCTGTAGTAATTACTGCCTAGCTACCCCCAATGTTCTCTCAAGGCCCAAAGGCTCTTCAGTCAGTCAACTTCTGATGAATGCTATCATGCCTGGGTGTCTCTCTTCAAGGCAATGGGCTCCTTTTTGGCCCAGAATGGGTCTAGAAGGGCCATTCAGGGTATAAGATCTGAAATCCGGATCCCGGGAGCCCACTTGGTGCTCTATACCACTGTGGTTGAGCTGGTGTCCAAGATGCAAGACAAAGTTCTCTTTACTCTTCCCTCTTTTTTCCTTAAGCAGGAGTCTCTTCCCATGGCCACCACACCTGGGAATGTGCTGGATCATAACTGAAGCTAGCACAGCTCTAGATCTCACCTAAGGCTCATGGTGAGAAGTGTCTGGGTGCCAATGATGTTTATTCAAGGCCCCAGTGCTCTTTAGTCAGCAGGTGATAAATCCTTCCAGCACTGGATCCTTACCTTCAAGGAAGCAGGTTCCCTCTAGCCAAGAGTGTGTCTTGGCAGGGGAATAGGGCCTGGAATAGGGGCCTCAGGATTTTGCCTGGTGCCCTATTCTACTGTGGCTGAACTGATATCCAGTTTGTAAGAAAGAGTTCTCTTTTCTCTTCCCTCTCCTTGCTTCAAAGGGAAGGAAAGGGTCTTTCCTGGAGATGCAAGCTGCATTGTAGGGGGTTAGGGAAGGGGTGGTGCAAGCGCTCCCTTGGCCACCCTGGCTGGTAACTCATTAGGTCATGTGCGTTCCAAATCGACTGGCTCTGAGCCCAGCACAGCACCAAGACTTGCCCAGGATTGCAGGCCTTGCGGAACAGACTGCCTTTCAAGTTTACTTAGAACTCTAGAGCACTTTAGCCTCCAGTGGTAGGGCTTGGTGGGGCTTAGGTTTCAACTGCTATGATGGGCAATTCCTCTTTGAATGGATGCGTGACTCCTCTGTGGTCTAAATGCTTCCTCTGTGGGCACCAGCTGAATTCTTTCCTTTGTTGCTTTCTGCTGTAACAGGACAGCACTGAGTTCCAATGTGAAGTTCCACAATCACTGTGATCTCTCTCTCCTAAGCATACAGATTCTCTCTGCATGCAACATTACCTCTGCTAGAAATGGGAGAAGGGTGGTGTTGGCAATTCAAAACTGTCTTTGCTACAATTTTCAGTGTTTCTTTCTTAAATATGATGTTAAAAGCAGGTGCCATGATTATTCACCTTATCTTTGATTCTTAAGAAATTGCTTCCTTGTATGGATAGTTGTTCAATTTGGTGTTACTGTCAGGAAGATGATCACCGGAGGCTTCAATTCGGCTATCTTGCTACACTACCTTCCATAGATACTTCTTGTTATCAGAATTTTAGCTGTGGATGAGCAGAACAGTTGTCAAGGAATAAAAATTTTGTAGTCATCATCCAGTCCAGCTTCCCTGAAGTGAACATAAACTGCTTGTACAAAATGTTAATGAAACCAATCAGAAAAGATGTCCCTGGTGATCCATGCCTATTCGTTAGCATATGAACAGACTGGTTAGTAATTTACTTTTTAAAAACAAAAGACCCAAACTTTTGCCTATCACAGCAAGTTTGCACTTATGCATGCCTGCCATACTGGTACATCCCAGTACAGGTATTCTGTCCTTGTCATTCTTAATTCCTACAGGGGCTTTCTCATCATCTGTAGTCAGTGTTTTTCTGGGCAATAATGCCAAACAATGATGTTTAATTAGCATCATGGACTTGTCCTGATATCAGATTTTTTATCAGCAATAACCTTGGCAAAGTAATTAATGAATTTCCGTGTAGCTTCATGATGAGCAGATGGTTTATCACCACAAATCTTTAAAAATTTAGAGCTGGTCGTTTCCTTAAACCTCTGCAACCAGCCTATTGAATATACATGATTCCCTTCAATTTTCTGTTCATTGTCATAAATATTTGAAAAAAAAGAAAAAAAGAATATGACCATTGGATTTCGCAGGCTGCAATCTATACTCCCTGGGTGAGCAGAGCCTCCAAAGATACACTGTTTCTCTTCACAGTTTTATTGTTTGCCTTTTCTGTACTACATAGCAAAACTTGTTCCTGCTATCTCATTTCTTCTGCAGAGAGAGTCTTGGTGACAGAAGTAAAAAAGAGTGGGGGAAGCTGATTTTTCACCTTGTCCTAGGTGGGCCTTCTGGGAGCGTATATTTGCTGGTAAATGAATGTTTACATAGTTACAAAGAGGAAGAAGTAGCAACAACGATGACTGGCAGATGGTGTGCTTCAGAGGCCATGTGGCTGTAAGCCGATTTAATGGTTACTACTTAGGCTCTGGGCCAGATAGAATGTCAACATGGTCATTTTTATTACTGGAGTGCTGAGAATCGCAACCTGTCTGAGTCACCGTTGACTTTTGCCAACCTGTACCATGCACAGCCTACATGATGGTGTGCCCTGGGTGGTATGCAGCAGATGCAAATATGAAGTCATTATGAAAATGAACCTTTGCTCTCATTAACTCATACAAGGTGTTTATGAGGGTCATCACACCTTTCATTTGGCACCTATGTGAAATCTGACTCGTTTAGAGATGGTGCTAATTCATTTTGAGCAGTGATTTTTACTTTATTCACAGGCTAGTCTTCTGAAAATCTTGCAAATAAATGTGAGAAAAACAGACAGTTTCTTAATAAGTAAGTAAATGACAGACCAGGATTCCTCATATGGATAAAAAAAGGATGTTCATTTTATATGTATACATTGCCCTTATTTTTCAGGACAACTATGTTGGCATTATTTGCACAGTTTTGTAGTCAATACATGTGCATAGGTACAAATCCATTAACTTTACAATAATCAATAACATGTAAAACTAATTTTTATATTGATGGAAAATATAGATTGGCTTAATCTATATCTTTAGATAGGGATAAACTAATCAACCCTATTTCAAGTGAAAATATGTATGTCCAGAGGCTTACAAAATACATCATAATTAAAGTAAATTGGTTAATTAGAATAAATGATTAGTAGTTGACTGCTAATAACTGGTAGAGACTAATCTTCTAAACTTCAAGAGTTATGAAAGCAAGGCATTTTCAAAAATCAAAAGAAAATTAGGCTACTTCATAGATTTTAAGTGTTCTTACCACAAAAATTGTGTATGTGAGATAACACGTGTTAATTGCTCAATTGATTTATCTCACAACATACAGACATATCAAAATATCATGTTATATACCATAAATATATACAATTTTATTTGTCAATCAAAAAAATAGGAAAAGAAAAGCTAGGCTACTCTATTTTGAGCAAGTAGATTTTAAAGAGATGTCTTTTTGACAGATATTCTTCTGAAATGTTAAGACTTTTAAAATGCCGATTGAAAAATGAGAAGTTGTAAGCAGCAGGATAAGTAATTTTACATATCAATCTAAATCTTTTATATCAAATGCTGATGGACGAACTTTGATTGAAATTAATTAATTTTAAAATAGTTTTACAAATTTTATTTTCACTAGTATTCATGTTGATATTTATGACATGAAAAAGTGATAAACAACTTTCTTTAGTTTTACAATTCTACCAGTGAAAAAAGGAACATCTTTGTTACAATGTTCTTTCCAGTAAATAATATAATCTTACCACTTTCAAGATGAAGTACCATAGTTTTAGCACTGAAAATGCTGTTTCTAATCCCAGAGAAGATTATGTTCTAACAGTCCTTTAATTAACCACATATATTTATTTATTAACACTTATTTCTAGCTTTTTATAGTATACATTGTCAATAATATTTACTCATGATATTGATTTGTGATGAGAAAAGATGAAGTAATATAGTCACAATGATAGAATTTATCAGTTCCATGGAATAGAGCTTAGTTGATTCAAGTAGCTCAAATAGTTGAGCCAGTAGTTTAAGATGAAGGTAGATTAATAAAACCATAAAATTCATCACGTAGATTTAAAAGCTTCAATACTGAACATTTCAATGAGTTTAAACATTTTGTATAGATTTTATCTACGGTTGCTAATATTTCATTAAGTTAAAATATGTTTGCCAATTTCAACATCTACCATAATTATGAATTTTGAATACTAAAAGTATAGATATAGCCTTACTTCCCTATTAAAGACAGAAATTAAGGCAGATATACTTGTTTTTATACTTCCAGATCTAGAAATTGGCTTTATAACATCTTCACAGAAGATTTTGAAAGTGAGCTGTCTTCAGTCCGTGAAATGCCAAAGTTCACCTTGTTCATGAAACTGGCTTTCTCTGTCTGTCTCTTCTTAATTTATTTACTTCTTAATTTGTTTATTTTAGAAGCTTTTATTTTGTTGTCTCCTTATCATGTACCAACTCTAAAAAGTACTTCAAGACTAGTCAGCACACCATAAGCCAGTCTCTTTGAGATGGATCCCATTGTGAAATGCAATACATAATTTTATCTGCACTACTCTGAATGACCTATTTCCAAATCCAAGCATATGGCATATTTTGCAACTCAGCATATTTTTTAGAATTTGCAAATAAATCACACTGCTTAAAGTTAGTCATTATTAGGGTTCTTTTGGAGATTTACAATTTTCAGGATAAAATATTTGAGGCTATGTTCAATGGCCTAAAGCCGTGGGGTTTCATTGTCTATTTACCCCAGTGTCAGAGTGAGCTAGAAATGATTTTCTGAGTTACACTGCTGTCAGACTCATATTTGTTCCCTTGGCCCATTTGAAACTGGAATTTTGAGTAAACACATATCATGTCAGCGATTTTTCTCAGCCTTCTGCACCTATATAAGGTAACAACTTTTTCCAAGAATTTCTACTTTCTCCAAACTGTGAAAGACTGTCTCATTAAAATGTAACATGTATGCCTGAGCTACTATTTTGGGAATAAAAAACTAATACTTATCAAGTTTTATTATAAGAAATGTAATAGGCAATGTGAGATTCCAGTTTACTCAAATCCATATTATTCAATCCATAGGTCGAAGCCATTTGTGGGTCAGGACATTAATTTAGTAGTTCCTGACCAACTTTTTAATATTGAACTATATTAGAAGAAAATAGAAAAGTCTGAGTACCTCTCACACAGAAAGGGTATAAGTTATTTCGTGTGTGTGTGTGTGTGTGTGCGTGTGTGTGTGTGTGCGTGTGTGTGTGTGCGTGTGCGTGTGTGTGTGCGTGTGCGTGTGTGTGTGTGCGTGTGCGTGTGTGTGTGCGTGTGCGTGTGTGTGCGTGTGCGTGTGTGTGTGCGTGTGCGTGTGTGTGTGTGCGTGTGCGTGTGTGTGTGCGTGTGCGTGTGTGTGCGTGTGCGTGTGTGTGTGCGTGTGCGTGTGTGTGTGTGCGTGTGCGTGTGTGTGTGCGTGTGCGTGTGTGTGCGTGTGCGTGTGTGTGTGCGTGTGCGTGTGTGTGTGTGCGTGTGCGTGTGTGTGTGCGTGTGCGTGTGTGTGCGTGTGCGTGTGTGTGTGCGTGTGCGTGTGTGTGTGTGCGTGTGCGTGTGTGTGTGCGTGTGCGTGTGTGTGCGTGTGCGTGTGTGTGTGCGTGTGCGTGTGTGTGTGTGCGTGTGCGTGTGTGTGTGCGTGTGCGTGTGTGTG
>NW_016805059.1:362892-393496 GCF_001698545.2 Rhinopithecus bieti
GTGTGTGTGTGTGTGTGTGTGTGTGTGTGTGTGTGTGTGTGTGTGTGTGTGCGTGTGTGTGTGTGTGTGTGTGTGTGTGTGTGTGTGCGTGTGTGTGTGCGTGTGTGTGTGTGTGCGTGTGTGTGTGTGTGTGTGTGCATATATATGTACTATTATCTGTTTTATTGTGTTTCATATAGCACTTTCTATTTCATCTTTATGTTAATCTGGGCCATCATGGAATGGTGTGCCTGGACTATATAGAAATTATTTTTATCGAATATTGCTTTAGAATAATGTCGTCAGTTTACAACAAAAGACATTATAAAACAATAACAGTCCTATCAATTTTATTGTTTATTTAATGAAGAAAGTGGTGATGCTTTTATTGCCTGAATACTTGGACTATAGTTACTACTTTATAAAAATACATAGAAAAGTTTTATTTATTTTCTCTATAATAGAAATGGTTGAGATTCTTCTCACAAGTTTACTAATTCTTTTCTTTGTATAGGCAGTCATGAATATTAAAACATGATATAATTTGGACATTAGTCCCTACCCAAATCTCATGCTAAAAGGTAATCCCCAATGCTGGAGGTGGGGCTGGTGGAATGTGTTTGGGTCATGGGGGCAAATCCCTCATTGGTTGGTGCTATCCTTGCAATAGTGAGTGAGTTCTCATGAGATCTTGTCCTTTAAAAGTGTGTGGCACCCCATCCCCCCAACAATTCCCCACACTCCTGCTTTTGCTTGTAAAGTGCCTGTTCCAGCTTTGCCTCCTGTCTGTCATGAGTAAAAGCTTCCTGTGACCCTCTCAGAAGCCAAGTGATGTCGGGGCCATGCTTGGACAGCCTGCAGAATCATAAGCCAATTAAACCTTTTATCTGTATAAATTACTCAGTCTCGGGTATTTCTTTATAGCAATACAAGTATGGCCTGATATAGAACATAATTTGTAGACCCTTTTCTGACAAGTAGAAAGGATATTATGACATATATATTAACCATTAACATAAAAATATTTTATAATTAAATATGTATTTTAATTTTTCTCTGCTGCATTGATTTATTTACTTAAATCTTGGCTATAGTTAGACTGTTAAGAATCAGGCTTCTGATAACTATATCCATACATAGATACATTGACAAATCAACCATATGGAATAAAAATGATGTTTACTATTATGGAGTTATTATGAAAATGACCTATTGGTGGGACTGATACCTCCAGGCATGGCCTTAAATACCAGTAACAACAAAACGTATAACCTAAATATTTTGGCCTGCAATTTATTTTTATACACCTAGATACAATCTTTAAAGAAATAATAAATACTTAGTGCATCCGACATATAAAAATCTTGTCATTTAGAGTTTACAATACGCTTAGTGTAAATCTTAAGGTCACAAATTCTGCAGCCTGAATTTATGGATTTGAATTGTTCTCTGTCCCTTACCAGCTTTGTCACTTGGAGCAGAGCACTTAGCCCCGCTGTGGCTGAATACCTTATTCTTAATGTGCGGACAATGATAGAAACTACCTCTTGTAGTACTGAAGTATTGAACATCGGCAGAGCTGAAAATACTATTTTGCTTATAGAAACTGTCTTCTAAATGTTAGTAATTATTTCCACCATATCCCTCCCTGTTCATGACCATGGTGTCTTTCTTAAAAACAATTCTTGTGATGTTGTCTGTTTTCTTTTTCCTTTATAAGTCTCAGATCCTTCAACAGTTCAGTGATACGGCTTTAAAGAAATTCAGAAGACTTGGCCATTTAGTTCAGTAAATCAGTTTCCCTAGTCTTTTTCCTAGCTTGGGAAAACTTCAGTGGAGCATTGGTTGCATTACAGAAAAGAGAATCTTCAGAAAGTGAGAAAAAGAAGTGACAAGAAAGATTTCCAGATGGAATGAAATATGCTCTGCAAATTTTGGCATCACCTTGACTTCAGTACTTCTCTCTGTCTTTTGCTTTTAAACCAAAGAAATGTTTATACTTAATAATTTTATTGCTGTATCTTTCTTTTTTGCCCAAGATAGTATTCAAAGTAAAGATGGGCGTATGTGTGTGTGTGTTTCATGTTTTTGTTGTTGTTGTTGTTGTTTTTTGCTAAAACATGCTGAGTTTATATTTTATGGTATTTAATGGGGTAAACATGATTCATTCTCTAAAAGCTTACTATCTCTTCTACCAATCTATTTTTACTCTCTCTTTCTTTTCTGATTTTCTTATTTTTTTATATTTAATATCAAGACAAGAAAGATGCCATTCATCCTCTCCCCTAATAATGTAATATCTTGATTATATGCATTAGCCTTATTCTTAGAGTTATTATTGCACTGAATAATCTAGGCAAAGAAGCATAGCTCTTACCCTCTGTTAAGGGGAAATTAGGATTATGAGATCAAGGTAAGATGCTGTCTTTGAACGAGAATAAGGTAACAACATATAATAAGAACTGTGTGTTAAGAATTTCCAGAAAAGGCAATTCTTTTCTTCACACCACACCCTTCAGAAAAGCAGAGCTATTTTTGGTGCCCTAGATGTGTCATTTTCTTTTCTTTCTTTTCTTTTTTTTTTAATTATACTTTAAGTTCTAGGGTACATGTGCATAACGTGCAGGTTTGTTACATATATATACTTGTGCCATGTTGGTGTGCTGCACCCATCAACTCGTCAGCACCCATCAATTCGTCATTTATATCAGGTATAACTCCCAGTGCAATCCCTCCCCCCTCCCCACTCCCCATGATAGGCCTCGGTGTGTGATGTTCCCCTTCCCGAGTCCAAGTGATGTCATTGTTCAATTCCCACCTATGAGTGAGAACATGCGATGTTTGGTTTTCTGTTCTTGTGATAGTTTGCTAAGGATGATGGTTTCCAGCTGCATCCATGTCCCTACAAAGGATGCAAACTAGATGTGTCATTTTCTTATTGCAAGACTTCTACTTGCCTTTCTGTCTACTTGTCCTTCAAGTATTAGCCCAAACACTACCATCTTGAAGAAGGCTTTCGTGAAGACCTGAAAGTGAATGTGGGCTGTTCTTCTATAAGTTGTGCTATGCCTCCACTGCAGCAACGTTACACAGTATTGTGGGGATTGTTTACCTGTCTCTTCCTGGCTTAAAGTTACATAAACTCAGGGTTTCTGTATTTCACCCATAGTACTCACAGCATCTGTTGAAAAGCTGGCAATGTAAGTTCTACTGAATTTGCTGAATATTCATGTATTAAAGTGGAGTCGAATAATTGTCAATCTTCTCTCATTTCTGACTAAAGGCAATAAGTATTTTTGACTGTTATGGAAAAATAGTATTGAATATTTGGGAATTCTGTAATATGTTATTTATTCTTTAGAACAACATATAACCATGAATAACATTAGGAAATTCATTACTATGTATCAAGTTTTAATATAAATTTTGTGAAATTTACCATGTGGATGCCATAATATTCAGTGCAGTCTTTTTTATGAAATATTCCACAAACTGTTTGGAGAGAGGATCTGAAACAAAGTAGCAAATAAATTTGGGCAATACTATGCACATATTCTATCTTGGAGACTCACAATTCACTTTAGCTTTAAAAGTCTCTGGCAATTCTTAAATAAAGAGACATACAATTTTAAAATGTATTTTGCAAATGCATTTGACCATATTTACATCCCAGGAAATAGTGTTTCAAGAAAAATAGTTTTGAGAATATTGATCTACTGAACAGTTTGCATCATTTTACATGCTTGTGGTGTTTTCTTGCAAGTTTTATTTTTCATATTAGAAAATATTAAAATTAAACTTATAACACAAAGTGGCCCACAGGAGTCATTGTCCTAAAGTTGGGCATCTGGGAAAATCAATATAAAAACTGATCTGAAACCATGAGACCAATAAAAGGGAAGTGGGAAGAATGAACCTAACAGTGACTGCTTTCAAGGAGAAAATCATCAAAGAAAATGCAATCAAGTGAAACTCGGGAAATAAAAACCAGGGGTAAAGAGTGAAATCAGCCTGAGCTGTATTTACTGCAGGTGAAAGTAACAGAGGATGAATTCTGCAACTCTTCTTGATCATCTTCATCACTTAGTTTTCCAACCAACACATGCAGATTCATTTCTTTAACTCTTTCACCATAAGCTATGGGAAGTCTTGGAAAATTGTTAGATCAATCACCACATTTGAGTCTAAACATCAAGCTATTTTTGAGAACAGACTTACGACAATTGTCAGTTTTACCAGATGGAAGTCATAGGTATTGAAATCTCTCATTGTGGCGAATATTTTAGGAAAATGTTTTCTCTCAAGTACTATGAAATATGTGCAATCTCAATGTGTAGTATTCTAAAGTTACATATTTTATTATTGAATTCTATAACACATACTAAGCCTCTAAAGTACAAATGTAAGTGTATTTTATTGGATATATTTTCCAAAAATTATACGAGGAAGTTTGCTTTTATACATACTAAAATACAAACTGTCAGGAAAATGTTGTTAAATCTTAACATGTAGAATAATAATTATAATCTATGAAATAGAACAGAATTGGGAAACAATTTCAGGTGTCTATAGTTAATTATTATATGATTCTATTATTAAAAACAAAACAAACAAACATGCAAAGAATTTCTAGCAGTTTCAAAGAGGGGAATCAGGATGTCCCTCTACCTGAATCAGGAAGCCCATCACTTCTTCGCTGTTTTAGGAGAGAAACAATATATTTTATAAAGGGAATGGCAAAGAAGAAGGTCTAAACGATTGTGCTGAATTTTCTTGTTTGTGTAGCTGGGTGGATTATGCCATTCAATGAGAAAAGGGACAAGGGAGAAAGAATGGGGAAAAATAATGAGTTTAAAGATAGGAATTTCATGTACAAAACATAAATGTTCTTGAGATATACTGTACTAACTAGTACAGGTACAAGTATATATATGGTCTATACTATTTATATGTATATACAATATCTGTAACAGAGCTACAAGTATGCAAGCATAGAATTTTTATTAGATAATTGAAATGCGCATCTGGAGTTCAAAGGAGGGAATGTTGTTATGATGTAGATTTGGGGATTGTTAGCATAAATAGCAGAGGAGAGTCAGAATTTCTTTTCATTATTGAAGGCAAAGTAATGGAATCATATGAAAACAGTGAAAAGATAAGAGATAAGCCTTGACTGATAATGGCTATAAAGACTGGATATGTGTAGCGTCTCCAAGTGGTCTCGTTATGGCCTGTCATTCGAAAGCATGGTTTGAAAAAGCAAAGCGACATCCATTTATCTACTTATCTATCCATTTAATCATTCAATTACCTGTGACACATATAAACTAGTTTAATAAGCTAATTCAAATACACGATTCATGCACGAATCTTTTAAAAGAAGATTATATGGTACGAGAATATGTTTCCATTATTGTTTGCTCTAAGACTCAAAAGAAATAAGCTGAACTTTCTTCTAGGTCAAGCTTTTATATAATCATTGGTTGAGTTCTGGGCATTGGCCTTGACAAAGAATTTATGACTAAGTCATCAAAAGTAATTGCAGCAAAACCAAAAATTAAGTGGAACCTAATTAAACTAAAGAGCTCTGCACAGCAAAAGAAACCATCAACAGAGAAACAGATAACATCCAGAATGGGAGAAAATGTTTATAATATATTCATCCAACAAAGGCCTAGTATCTAGAATCTACAAATAACTTAAACCATCAAGAATAAAACAAATAACCCCATTAAAAAATAGACAAAGTACATTAGCAGATGCTTCTCAAAAGAAGACATACATAGGGCCAATAATTATATGAAAAGATACTCTTCATTACTAATCATTAAAGAAATGCAAACCAAAACCACAAATGAGATATCATCTCCAACAGTAAAAGAATGGCTATAATTAAAAAGACAAAAAACAACAGATGCTGGTGAGGTTGCAGAGAAAATGGAACACTTATCACTGCTGGGGGGAATGTAAATTAGTTCAGCCACTGTAGAAAGTAGTTTGAAGATTTCTCAAAGTATATAAAGCAGATCTAGCATTCAACCCAGCACTCCTACTATTGGGTATATACCCAAAGAAAAGTAAATTATTTTACCAAAATAACAACAACAACACACGCACTTGCATGTTCATTGCAGCGCTATTCACAATAGCAAAGACGTGGAATCAACAAAGAGACCATCAATGGTGGGCTAGATAAATAAAATGTGGTACATATACACCATATAATACTACACAGCCATAAAAATTAATGAAACCTGTCCTCTGCAGCAACATGGGTGTAGCCAGAGGTCATAATTCTAACTGAACTAATGCAGGAATAGAAAACCAAATATTGGATGTTCTCACTTACAAGCAGGAGCCAAACACTGGGTACTCATGGACATAAACATTGGAACAATACACACTGAGAACTGCCTGGGGGAGGTGGGAGGGAGGGGAAGGGTTGGAAGCATGCCTATTGGGTACCATGCTTACTACCTTGGTGTTGGGATCATTCATACACCAAGCCTCAGTGGCACATAATTTACCCATGTAACAAACCTGCTCATATACTCCCTGAAGCTAAAATAAAAGTAGAAACAAATAGATTATTAGGAAAAAATTTACAAGTTCTAGAAATAATTTCGAACCTTTAAATGTGTTTTTAAAGCAAGTTATCCATTTCAGATTACTACTGCTAACTCAATAACATATTTAAAGACAGAAAGCCTGTAACCATTAGAGAATTTTAGAAAATCAATGTTTAACACATTAATTAATTTTATGAAATCATCGGTTGGGGAGCAAAGTGGCCCATTCAGGCCATATACATTGTCACATAGGGTAGCGTGATTCAAAAGAAACTAAGGCTGACTGCTATCATAGAGCACTAACAGACGAGTCACCCACAAGCAAAAGTCCTTTTCTACAAAAGACATTTCTGAGGGTGCACATGTGGACTCTTCAAAATGTTATGCCACATTGAAAAGGAAATCATGCCAGTGGTAGACTCAGAAAATGTTTGAATTTCTGGTAAGACAGAGGGACAAGTAGGCTGTCATTTTTCTTTTTTAGATCTTTTTGCTGTTGGATAATTTTCTATAGATATTATCAATCACTGTCATTTACTTGTCTTCTATTTCTTTGTGTGCCCATAAATAAAACAGGAATTTAAAAATACCCTAAATTACAAAAACATCATTGAATAACTCAAACAATTTTCGTTCTATAGTTCGAAGACATCTTTTCTCCATTTGTGAAGACAATTTTTCTCCACTGGCAGATTAGTTTATTTCACACATTCAAACTTTATATTATTGAATTACAGAAGAATCTGAATATATTTGACTTTTCTTGTGTCCACCACCACCAATACCCATGTGATGATTTTTCTTGCTAATAGAGATGAATATTTTGCTCAGATTGCATGCACGTTCAATTACATACTTATGCACACACACTTCTCACATGGTCTATGTGAGGGTTGAACATACTCTTAATATTAATCTGCAATAAGATGAACAAACAAAACTGGGACTTGTCTACAGATTTTAAACTGCTTTTCTAAATTAGCTGGGAACCAAAATGTTTGGTTCATGGAAGCTACCAAGAATATATGCTTGAATTAAAACAATTTAAAATTGTTCAAAAATAATCTTAAATTACCATAGTTTGTCTAAATATATTTTCTGTGTGCTCTGCTAACAGTATTGGGGCAGAACCCTTACTCTACAGTCCTTCCATGTAGTGGGTTATCCATTTGAAGTAAAAATCCTGGCCTCTCCCTACCTTCTTACTCATTAATCTATTATCTGACTGGTGATGTTGAAAAAAAGAATTGGTCAGGGGTAGCTTAATTCCTTCACACTCTTTTGTCTCAGGAGTCTGCGTGCAAGAAGCATACTTCTGTGGTGCTTCCATGTGCTTTACAGGTTATAAAAGAAACAGAGCAAAAAACACATCACTTGAGTGCAGACTCCCAAGAGGAAAAATACAAGAAGGGGCTGGCTTATGCTTATCAATTTGTCCAATAATAGAGTTCAATCAGAATTGGAGAATTTTGAATAGGAAGTTATCTCCATACTTAAGCCACATTCTAGTGTATCTCTTTCATTGGTAACAAAGATGATATTTTGTCCCAGAGGTTGGTTGGAAAGAAGAATGTTACATGTTGAGGTTCCCCCAGTTCTATAACAAAGAGTAAAAAAGTATTTAATGAGAATATATGAGCATTTATAATATATATATCACTGCCATAAATACAGTAGGGATGACATAAGAGTATGTTCCTGACCTCAAAGAATTTATAATTTGGGGAGATAAAAGTACGTATGTTGGAAACAAATGGAGATTCATGGATTATGAATGCAAAAAGAATTTTGAGAAGCGTGATGTAGTTTGAGCTGGAGTAATTTTATATAGTATTATGGGGGTAAATTAGATAAAGTTAGTATAGATAGAGTGAAGAAGGAGCATATTCCAGGTTGGGAAAAATTATAGGATGACAGTTAATGAGCAAAGAAGACCGATCTCTATTTGATGAACAGCCCCTGCCTGATTGCCATAGAATAAAGTTTTAATTCCTGGACGAAGATGTTTGCCATAAAAGGGAGCTATGTTTATCAGGAACATAAAGTAAAAACACTCTGTCTCTGTCTATAGTGTGTTAAATATGTAAAATTTATAATCCCTTATTGGTTGTGATTTGATACACTGCTGTATGATTCATCATGCTTCTGCATTTCTTAGTGGCATTTTTTACTGTGCGTAATTTGACAGTCAATATTCTCTCCTCACAAAACCTTTTCAAGAACACATTTACCTAGTGCTTTTTTCTGAAATCAGTGTTGGTTGAAATCCTAACATGAAAGAGGACAAGGTGTCAAAGAGTTTGATTAAGGTGATTAAGTCTATCAGTAGACTTAATTATATGATTTTCCCTATAATGGGGATATATGATAGCATTGGATATATGATAGCATTCTCAAAGGGAACACTTTGGGATTATGATATTGTGCTCAAACTGGAACAAATTCATTCTAATTTGTACACCTTATTGCTTGTTGCACTGAATTGCCTCACTGGTCTTGCACTAAGCGACAACACTTTTATTGAAATAAATTTTAATTTTGATAACCCCAGGCAAGAGCACATGTATGATGAAGTGTTATCACAGATGACAAGATGGTGATAAATACAAAATTAAAACAGCCTCCAAATTTTGTAGACAGTTTTCTATTATGCTTACTTGGCTCATGATACTGTAAGCTTATAGAACAAGTGGCAGCCTAGTTAATCATGGGGTAATTTGTTATGACAGAACACCATGTGTGCTCATTAAACACAGTGGCTCTTTCATCCCTTTAGTCTTGATTACTTCCTTTTGTAATTCTTGTCTACCAAATCTGAAGACTATACAACAATAGAAAGCAAGAATTAATAGCCATGCCTATCATTACATAAAGGCATCATAGAGATTTTTACTCACGTAAAATTTGGGAAACAATTAATTTCACTAAGTGGTAGTGAAATTATCTACATTTATAAATCCTGAATTGACACACTTTATATTTACCTGCAAACAGTATGATATGATGAAGCTACAGGATTATGTATTTTTATATGTTTTATAAAACTAGATATTATTACATTCATATTGAGGGTTCACTTAATTGTACAAGGCCATTTTCACAATATTTAGATAAAACTTCAGTTCAGATTACAAAATATAAAATATGAACTTTTATGTTTTGTATCTACTTTGTCAAAATTCATAATTTACTTTTGAATTTAGTTTTACCAAGTTAATCCTTTTTTTTGACAAATGTAATAGTTCTTGGACGTTTAGGCATTGCAATTACTGTGTGCATTTTTCAAATTTCTTCAAAGTAGCCGTGAACATGAATTTCCTTAGTTTTAGGCAAACCCAGTTTTGAATCATGGCTTTGTTACTTATCTTTTTTAACCAGAGGTGAGTTACTTAATTTCTGTGAAGGCATGATAGTCCTCAGAATGAATATTAAAAGAAGCAATTCAGACAAAGCCCTGGCACCTAGTAGGTCCACACGAAAATAAAATCACTTGTTCAAATATTTGTATTTCTGAATATTTGTAAGTAAATACCATTTGTGTAACTGAATTCTAGAAAACATTTAAAGAGTATTTTGCTTGTTGGAAAAGAAAACCAGAAAATAGCGGGTTAAACAATGATCAAGATTTATTTTTGTCTCAAATGAAAGTAGTTGAAAAACCAGTTTCCCATTACATAGTGAAGACGTGTATGCTCATGTTTTAAAACTCAGGAATTTACTCCTAGGCATTAAACCTATGGGAATTCTTGCAAACAATACTCATAGTGGCATTGTGTATTAAAACCCCCAAGTGAAACAGCCCAGATGTTTGTTTATATTAGAGCAAATAAGATTTTCGTATTGGTAATAAATAGAATTCCATAATTCAGTGACTCTGAACGAACAACAACAATATGCAACCACTTAAACTAACTTCACAAAGAATATTGATTTTAAAAACAGAAATAATAAGAGAATAAGTATAATTTCATTTATATATGACCTAAAAACAGGCAACACTACACACATATGTTTGTGTGTGTGTGTGCCTGTATATATACACACACTCATATAGTTTTACTGCCATATAGTTTATGTTACGTACATATTACAATTGCACTTTTTATATATACATATATACACAAAATGACTGCAGGTGGGAAAACAATATGGGTGCATAAGTGATGCTTTTAAGCTGCCAGTAAGTTTCTATTCCTAAAAATGGGATCAAAATACATAAGCATTAATGTTGTTATTATTCATGAAAATGATTATATTAATATATTTTTGTTTATATAAATTGCATGTATTTATCTGTATGTATATTCCACTGAGGTTCCTTGTTTGTTTTTATGAAAGAAATCTCCAGGCTTTAGACGGGTGCCTACTTTATGTTTCTAGCATAGCTCTAAAGTTATCTTTTATTGTATCTCAGTCTACAAAAGAAATATATTTAAAATATTTAGAATAAAGGTCAGCCATTACAGTTTTGAAAATATAGATAAAATATAGCATTACAAATATCAAGCAAATATAAAATTAATATAGTACAATAGTCAGAGAGATTTTTATGTGAGTATAAACGTCCTTATAACATTCAACATTTCCTTCTGCAAAATATATCCATCTTTATATTTGAAAAAAATTCAAGAGTGGTTAGGACTCATTTAGTAATGGTGCCATGACCTGGATGCAGACTTCATTTAAGAAGAGGAGGAAAGATAATATGTTTTAGTAATTTTCTGCAAAATTTTTAAGACAAAATAAAAGCCATAGGTTATCTGAAAATGTGGATTCATGAATATACAAATGGGAAGAAATTTAGGCACCTAAATCTTTTCTACTCTACAAAACAGGAAATTAAGAACCAGAGATAAGTACTGATTTCCCCCAAAGTCATTGTGAAAATTAATTTCAAAACTAGTTTTAGATATTAAATCTTAATTCCCTGTGTTTTCACTACCCCATCCCTTTATTCCCCCAAATTATGTATAAAAGATGTACTACAGTCATATTTACTGTTCTTAAGAAACCTCATGAATGCAGAATTTAAAAATTATGATTATATTGAGCAAATACATTAATAAGTGTTTGCAACTTTCTAGACAGTTATAAGCATTATAGGAGTATTCACTCATTTTTTTTTGTTTAATTAATTATTTTTTTGAGACACAGTCTCACTGTATTGCCCTGGCTGGAGTGCAGTGGCTCCATCTCAGCTCATTACACCCTCTGCCTCTTGGGTTCAGGCGATTCTCATGCCTCAGCCACCTAAGTAGCTGGAATCACAGGCATGTGCCGCCGCTCCGGCTTTTTTGTTTGTTTGTTTGTTTTAATTTTAGTAGAGACGGGGTTTCGCCATGTTGGCCAAATTGGTCTCAAACTCCTGGCCTCAAGTGATCTACCTGTCTCGGCCTCCCAAAGCGCTGGGATTACAGATGTGAACCACCGGGCCTAGCCGACTAATTTAATATATATAAAATTTTATAAATTAAGCATCAGTTATCTATTGCTGCCAACCAAACTAGCCCAAAACACTGTAGCTGAAAACTGCAACCATTTTGTTTTTGATAATTTTGTAATTTAGCAACTTGAACTGATCTTACTTGGGGCACTGAGGTGACTAGCGATTTCGTGGTTGATGGAAGCTGTGTGGTTGACAACGGCTTCCCTCACACATTGGGTGATTGGTGCTGGTTGTCAGCTGGGCCATGTGACTCCAACTGACTAGATGACAACTCTTCACATGACAAGAGTGTGCTGAGAGGCCAAGTCTTAAAGCAGAAGCTCTTTTTATTTATTTTTAGTTTTGGTGTATAATGAAGGCAGATAGGTTCCTATAAATTATTTAGTTAGACTAGAAATCTGTTCTCTAGAAAATCTGCTTTATTTAATTTTTTGTTTATATTTTCATATATTCCTTTAATCTGTGAGTTTTATAAGAATAGCTTTGAATGGCAAACTGTCTTAATTTCGTTGAAAGCCAATTTAAATAAATGTTTATGTTCTTTCAGAGGAAGGAGAGAGCATATTTCTGTGGTCAGTGTGCTTGTGTTACTATAAGAAGCAAATGAAATCTGAGAAAGAGAGAAAAGCCCAGCGGATAATGCTTCACTTTTAGAATCTCCTCTCTCCCAAAATTAGTGTTCAACTCATGGAAGCTTTCTTCTCTATTTCAGTGAAGACCATCATTCTTATTTAGCTAAGAAACCATTTTTTCTTTCGTAAAATTTTAGTAAAATTTTATAATCCAAACTACAAGTACATCATTATTCTCAGCAGAGCTTTTATCTGTTAGACTGAATGAGCAATATGTCAGTTTAGTAGATTGATTCTACTTGATCAAGTCACTTTGTTTAGGTAATTTTTAAACCAATTGTCTTTTCCGTCTTAATTAACATGGACAGAGCTATAGGAAGACAGAAATTGTTTCTGAATGTTGCCTTTATTACAAATGATCACATAAAATTGCTTAGTAGTTATATCAGAATGATGTAAAATTTAATTAGTTTTAGATAAAATAAAAGTGGAACAGAACTTGTAACTGCTATTGAAATGAAAACAGGGATATGTAATACTTTATACTGCAATCTTAATCCACATGAGCTAGAATAAGGGAAGCATTTTAATAAATACTCTAGAATAGTAAATGATGACATAAAATATTCTACTTGAATCAAAAAATAGTCCTCAGTCTTTCTCAATTTATCTTTTGCTTTTGTGCCTTTATAGTTTTATTCACATCTTACTATCTCAACATGATTTTTTCTCTTCTTTCTTTTCACCTATCCTTCTGACATTTTTTTTTTTTTTTTTTTTCACATTCACAAAATCTCCCAGAATCACTAAACTCTGTAGTGGAGTTTCCTCTTCCTGAATGTATTGTGTTCAGGAAATTCCTTTCCTATTTCAAATTATATTATATAACTCACCCCACCGGGCCACATGGGGATCAGAATATCAGCTCTGTGAATGAGACAGATGGATTTGTGAATGCAGGTGGAACCTAGTGAGGGCTTCCTACTCATTGTTCCGTAAATTGAGCTTGCCCATTCGGTCATGGGTGCACAAATGGAGACCATGGCATGAGCTTTAGTAGGAAACTGCCTTTGTTGCTTATCACATTAGGGCCAGAAGCAGAGAAAAGCTACGGTCCTTATCAGTGTACAACAAGCAGCAACATAGAAAGCAAGCCAAGAAACCAGGCCTGAACCATGAACACATGTGCTTTTCTCTCAATTTTGTTATTCATCTGGTCATACATTTTGGCAACAAGTATGTATTGAGTACCTTCTGTGTTCCTGGCATTGTTTTAAGTACAAGAGCTGCAGAAGTAAATAAGACTGGCAAGGTTCCAGCTCTCAGAAAATTTACATTAAGGTAGGGTTCATAAACAATAAAGAAACAAACGTAATAGTAATAAAAAAGACGGTCAGAACAGAGCCATCAGAAAATAAATAAAAACAGAGTGATGAGATAAGCAGGGACATTGTCAGTCTCCAGAGCAGTACTATGAATGAAAAAGGTAATGTTCTACCACTGCATGAGAAATTTTGAGGCATTTCTGAAACATGGGAAAATTGAATAAGATTGAAAAAGAAACCAGAGCAGAGCAAGCTGGTCAAGAATACTTGAAATATAAATCCACTACTCAAGTGAGAACTTTTTCCATTATAGAATCTCAGAGGAATGTCAAGCACAAAGGGAATTTCAGAAAAGAAGGAAGTCAATGGGACAATCATCAAAGTGATTAATTAAGACTATATTCTCAGATAGCTGAATCCAATGGGACATTCTTTTGTAAATAGTCTGAGAGGTGGAGCAGAGGAATATTCCCCAAGGGTGTATCCCTAAGAATATCTTTCTTCTTCTTTTTTTTTTTTTCAACTTTTATTTTAGGTTCAAGTGGCACTTGTGTAAGTTTGCTACATGGGTAAATTAAATGTCTAGGGTGGTGGAGGGTAAGAATAACTTTCTAAATAAAACAATCTGCTTAGGTAGAACTGCTGGCCACATAGTTGCTACTTGCAAAAGATGTCAGAAGAGCCTGAGATGATAAATAATATTCGTAGAAGAAACAGCCGGGAAAAGTGAATTCTCTCATTTGACCTTAGAACAAACATTCTGCAAGTCTAGCTTCTGAAGGAGGAGTTCCAAACCAAGAGACATCCAGAGTAGTGGAAGTAGAGGTGGATGTAAGATCAGATCATACACTTGCCAGCTGGGTTGTGCCTAAACACCCTGACAACACAGTATCTGCACAACCTACCCATTCACATGTCCATCTATAACATTATCCCCACGCAAACACTCATACACTCATACACACACGCGGTAGAATTTAAAAGACAGAACTTGCTTTTATGATCAAGAGAACAAGGATTCTCATTTGAGTGGAGGAAATACTCAATCTTTTCTCAATTTTTGGCAAGCCAAGAATTAACGAATATTTTAGAAAATCATATGAGGAAAAGATACACTCATTATAAAATTATGTTGGTAATCTTTTGTTGTATACAAATATTTTATTGTAAAATAAATTTCGGTATCTATTGGTCTTATAAATGGTAAATATTTTCTTGCATAATTTATATTTTCTTCTTTTATGGTATATAACAAGTTTTATATTTTATGTGCACAAGCATTTTTTTTTATTTATGGCTTATGAATCTAGCATCATGCTAAGAAAATCTTTGTTCATTTAATCATGTAAAAATGTTCATATTTCATTTTTTTTTTTTTTTTTTGAGATGGAGTCTCGCTCTGTCACCCAGGTTGCAGCACAGTAGCATGATCTTGGCTCACTGCAAGCTCTGCCTCCCCGGTTCACGCCATTCTCCTGCCTCAGCCTCCCGAGTAGCTGGGACTACAGGAACCCGCCACCACGCCTGGCTAATTTTTTTGTATTTTTAGTAGAGACCGGGTTTCACCATGTTAGCCAGGATAGTCTCCATCTCTTGACCTGGTGATTCTCCCGCCTCAGCCTCCCAAAGTGCTGGGATCGCAGGCGTGAGCCAACACACCTGGCCAAATGTTTGTATTTCTGTGTAGTGTGTTATTATCTCTTTCATGTAAATCTACAGGAAGTTAATCCATAGGGAGTTAGGTGTTTTTTTTTTTTTTTTCTTTTTTGTGTGTGTGGAAGAAGATTCGAGTATTTTCAAAAGATTATCATAGCAGATTGAAATTTGTATAATAATTAATTACTTTCTTAGTCACCAAGTTTTAATGTCTCATTTAACATACATTAAATTTTTCCTTTTGAATTTATACTTTGGTCTATTCATCTTTCAACTTCCTTTTAAGAAACATTTTGATATTTAAATAATTTTAGTAGGCACTTCAAATGATACAGTATTTGTTTTTAGATTTTTAAACATACTTTGCAGTAGATTTATATAACATACATGTATTTTATTTATGTATATTAATCTTAAATGTCTACTGAACTCTGTCATTTGTTGTTTTTTCTGGGTGTTTTTTTTGATTTCCTGAATTTCCTGTGTAGATAAGCAAATTATTTGTAAATAATAATACATTATCTAATTCCGTCTCTTATTTCATTGCATCAACTAGATCCTTCACAGAATGTTTTATAATATATACCTTTAAGATGTAATTTTTCCCTCTTACTAATACAGTAAGAGACTTGTGGGGTTTTTTGATGATTAAATTTTATCCTCACCAGTAGTGCATATTGTAATTTATCAAAATACATTTGGGATTCTTCTATTGAGGTAATCAGATATTTTTCTCTTTAATTAATATAATAAATTACATAAATGGATTTTCTAATATGAAATCACTCTTGGATGCTAAAGTAATCCCAATTTGGTCATGGAATATTAGCCTTTAATAACACACATGGATTTCATTTACTAATATTTTATTTAAGACTTAAGTATCTGTAAATGATTTTGCTCTACACTGCTGTTTCGAAAGATACATTCCTTGGCACATTGGTTTTCTGTAATAGCTATAAGATTTTTAATATCAATCTTTTTTCCAAGTATTCCTGGAAATTCTAAGATAATTATGATGGAACAAATAGTATATTATAGATGTCTGATTATGACAAGGTAGTAAGATAAAAGTATCTGAAGAATTTTCATGTGCAAACACCTCTAACTGCTTAACAAAGTAAAACGACATCCTAAAAATAACCGAGTCTAATTTTTTTAAAAGCATGAAATGAATGTAAGAGATTTGTCCTTTAAAATGTTGTCTATTATAAAACCAGAGAAATGACAATGGTGCTGTACAGAGAAGAATAAACCATATGCAAACAAATGTAAATGTAATGAAAAGACCCTTGCATATACGAGTATTAGACAAATAATAAAAAGGAAACAGCAAAAGTTAGAGAAAAGACAGAACATTTTTTAGTATCTGGTATGGAGAAAACTACTCGCTATGATATAGTAAAATAATTGAGTTCAACTTCAAACGAATTAAGGAACTATTTGTGAAAGTTAAAATAATGAAAGTAACAGAATATCAAATATCATCTTTATAAACTGTGTATGGAAAACAATGCAAGCAATCCCCCATGACATATAAAAAATATAGATCTCAGAAACTTCAAAATTAATGAAAAAAAGTGAGAGAAGTATGAATTAAAAGCTGACATAAATATTTTCATAGTAATTAGAGTTTACTTTAAAACAAATATGCCTATTAGGAATAGAGGATTATTATATAATGAAGAAAATTTACTAGGAACATACAACAGCTCTGAACTTGCTTGAAGTTATTTATCAAGTTTAAGGGCAAAATTGAATCATTCTAGACATCATGTACATCATACTGGAATAGTTAATGCAAGTGACAAAAATTAATACAGTTATAGACAATATGAGCAGCACAATTAATAAATTATGTCTAGTGAACATGAATTTTGCCACAAAATGTGTAAGTAAATGAGATATTTACTAAAACCGTAAATGAGATTAACTCACCTATTACAAAAAGAAAAGATTTTTGGTTGCTTCCAAAAGCAAGATTTGATTATATACACAAAATCATACCAAAAACAAAATTATTCAGGAAATCTAAAAAGTAAAGGTAAAAGCAAAGCTATACCTGGCAAATTGAAATGATGACAAATTCTAATATTAAAGAATTTAATTTTAATTTAAAATTANCTTTCTTAGTCACCAAGTTTTAATGTCTCATTTAACATACATTAAATTTTCCTTTTGAATTTATACTTTGGTCTATTCATCTTTCAACTTCCTTTTAAGAAACATTTTGATATTTAAATAATTTTAGTAGGCACTTCAAATGATACAGTATTTGTTTTAGATTTTAAACATACTTTGCAGTAGATTTATATAACATACATGTATTTTATTTATGTATATTAATCTTAAATGTCTACTGAACTCTGTCATTTGTTGTTTTTTCTGGGTGTTTTTTTTGATTTCCTGAATTTCCTGTGTAGATAAGCAAATTATTTGTAAATAATAATACATTATCTAATTCCGTCTCTTATTTCATTGCATCAACTAGATCCTTCACAGAATGTTTTATAATATATACCTTTAAGATGTAATTTTCCCTCTTACTAATACAGTAAGAGACTTGTGGGGTTTTTTGATGATTAAATTTTATCCTCACCAGTAGTGAATATTGCAATTTATCCAAATACATTTGGGATTCTATTGAGGTAATCAGATATTTTACTCTTTAATTAATATAATAAATTACATAAATGGATTTTCTAATATGAAATCACTCTTGGATGCTTAAGTAATCCCAATTTGGTCATGGAATATTAGCCTTTAATAACACACATGGATTTCATTTACTAATATTTTATTTAAGACTTAAGTATCTGTAAATGATTTTGCTCTACACTGCTGTTTCGAAAGATACATTCCTTGGCACATTGGTTTTCTGTAATAGCTATAAGATTTTAATATCAATCTTTTTTCCAAGTATTCCTGGAAATTCTAAGATAATTATGATGGAACAAATAGTATATTATAGATGTCTGATTATGACAAGGTAGTAAGATAAAAGTATCTGAAGAATTTTCATGTGCAAACACCTCTAACTGCTTAACAAAGTAAAACGACATCCTAAAATAACCGAGTCTAATTTTTTTAAAAGCATGAAATGAATGTAAGAGATTTGTCCTTTAAAATGTTGTCTATTATAAAACCAGAGAAATGACAATGGTGCTGTACAGAGAAGAATAAACCATATGCAAACAAATGTAAATGTAATGAAAAGACCCTTGCATATACGAGTATTAGACAAATAATAAAAGGAAACAGCAAAAGTTAGAGAAAAGACAGAACATTTTTTAGTATCTGGTATGGAGAAAACTACTCGCTATGATATAGTAAAATAATTGAGTTCAACTTCAAACGAATTAAGGAACTATTTGTGAAAGTTAAAATAATGAAAGTAACAGAATATCAAATATCATCTTTATAAACTGTGTATGGAAAACAATGCAAGCAATCCCCATGACATATAAAAGTATAGATCTCAGAAACTTCAAAATTAATGAAAAAAAGTGAGAGAAGTATGAATTAAAAGCTGACATAAATATTTTCATAGTAATTAGAGTTTAAAACAAATATGCCTATTAGGAATAGAGGATTATTATATAATGAAGAAAATTTACTAGGAACATACAACAGCTCTGAACTTGCTTGCAGTTATTTATCAAGTTTAAGGGCAAAATTGAATCATTCTAGACATCATGTACATCATACTGGAATAGTTAATGCAAGTGACAAAATTAATACAGTTATAGACAATATGAGCAGCACAATTAATAAATTATGTCTAGTGAACATGAATTTTGCCACAAAATGTGTAAGTAAATGAGATATTTACTAAAACTGTAAATGAGATTAACTCACCTATTACAGAAAGAAAAGATTTTGGTTGCTTCCAAAAGCAAGATTTGATTATATACACAAAATCATACCAAAACAAAATTATTCAGGAAATCTAAAAGTAAAGGTAAAAGCAAAGCTATACCTGGCAAATTGAAATGATGACAAATTCTAATATTAAAGAATTTAATTTTAATTTAAAATTAAAATTTAATTTTAAATTTTCTTAAAACTCAAAATTTTAATTTAAATAACGTAAATTTTAAGCCAAAATAAATGTATTATAGCAACAAAGAAAGACACATTGTGATGCAGAAATCTATAATTTATAATGAAAATGAAATATGTGTGAGTACTTATGCCCCAGGTAACTTAGCAAGCACTTCTTCAAGTAGAAATTTGTCAAGAGATGCAAGAAGTAAACCATGTTAGCAATAGGGAATTTGAACATACCACTCTTAGTAAAAGATCAAACAGGCAAAAACGACATATGGGTGTTGAATATCTATACAATGCAATCAACTAGACAAATATTCTGGATAAATATAGAAAGTTATACGCTAATAATAGAGAATACAAATTTTTATTTCTTTACATAGACCAATCACAGCATTAATTGTATATTAGGTGTAGACATACTACAAACTGAGACCCAACTAAAATGCAGTCTAAAAAGAATTTATAAACACATTTTAAAAGGATTTTCCATCTGGATATTACAGCTTTCTATTAAATAACACTTGGGTGAAGAGGGAAATGCCACTTGAAGTTACATCATCTCTAAAAAATAACGAGTGAAAAACTACATATCTGAAATTCTACACTATATTAAATCAGTTAAGAGATGAACAAATCATAGCCATAAACATCTGTATCAATAAAAATGAATGAATGAAAATACATGAAATAATTTCCTAATTCAAAATGCTGGGGAGGGGGACAGGAAACACAAATTAATACAATAAGAAGGTGAATAAAAGAAAGTTGAAATAAAAAATCCATGAAATATATCTTACTTACATATATTTACTTTACTTAAATATGTATTTACTTATTAAATCCATTCCTTTAAAAAAGTAACTATATATATATAATATATATTATATATATATATATGAGCTTTCCAAAGAAACAGAACCAGTAAGATGCATATTTACAACTCATAAACTTAGGTTTTAAAACTTTATGAACTCAGAATTCTTTTAAGGAATTGGCTCATGAAAATGCAGGAGCTGGCAAGACTGAAATCTACTGAGGCAAGCGTGATGTTGCAGTCTTGTGTACAAAGGTTGGAAACTAAGATAAGATTCCTATTTACAGGTTGGAGGCAGAAATTGTTCTTCTTTGGGGTACTTCAGTCTTTGCTCTTAAGGCTTTTAAATAATTAATGAGGTGCAATGATATTATAGAGGGTAATCTCCTTTACTCAGTCTACTGATTTAAATATTTATCACCTTGAAAAAATACTTCCACAACAATGTTTATTGGTGGGTAACCAAACAACTGGAGATCATAGCCTAGCATATTACTGGAACAATTCTGTAAAGCATAGTATTGGCATAATTATTGGGGCATATAATGACAATATGCTATAAAACGTATCTTGGGATGCATTATTGGGATGTAAAATAAGAACTGTAGCAAGAAAATAATACTCTATCATGCTAATTTCCAGATTTCAATCATCATATTGTGGGTTAAGTAATAGAAAATACACACTGAAATATTAAGGAGGAAAGGACAATTTGCTCTCCAATGGACAGATAAAGAAAATGATACCACTAGTTGCCAAAATATTAACAGTTGGTGAATTTGAGTAACATATATACTTTCCCTTCAATTCATCTATAAGTTTGAATATATTTTTTGTTTGTTCGTTTTGAGACGGAGTCTAGCTCTATCGCCCAGGCTGGAGTGCAGTGCTGCGATCTCGGCTCACTGCAACCTCCGCTCCCCCGGGGTTCAAGCGATTGTCCTGCCTCAGCCTCCCCAGTAACTGGGACTACAGGCACATGCCACCACACCTAGCTTTTTTTTCTTTTTTTGTATTTTTAGTAGAGACAAGGTTTCACCATGTTGGTCAGGATGGTCTGAACCTCTTGAGTTAGTGATCTGGCCACCTGAAGTTTTTTAAAGTTACAAATAAGATTTTTGAAATTTATGTAGATTAAATCTCTAAGTATGAAAAGCATTGCTATAAACCTTTTAGAAAAAAATAGTTAAAATATTAGAATAGGATAAGATTTCTTAAACAAGTCAAAAAATACAAAATAAAATAAAAATATTGATAAATGTGTAATATGTTTGAAAAGGTATAGCAAAGTAAATGACAAACCACACAGATTTAAATATATTAATATTTATAATGTTTGCTTTATACCTTTTTTTTTTTTTGAAATAGAGTTTCACTTTTGTTGCCCAGGTTGGAGTGCAATGGCGTGATCTCAGCTCACCTCAACCTCTGCCTCCCGGGTTCAAGCGATTCTCCTACCTCAGCCTCCCAAGTAGCTGGGATTACAGGCATGCGCCACTACGCCTGGATTGTTTTGTTTTGTTGTATTTTTAGTAGAAACGGGGTTTCATCATGTTGGTCAGGCTGGTCTCGAACTCGCCACCTCAGGTGATCAGCCCACCTTGGCCTCCCAAAGTGCTGGAATTACAGGTGTGAGCCCGGCTTATCTTTCTTCATTTTTAAGAAAATAAATTATAACAATATAGTAGTCAGCACAACTTTCTTCCCAACCTCTAGATAACCTCTGAAGTTAGCATCTAAATAAATCTCATATAATTTTGTATGATTACCACATATGTGCATGTGTATATGTGTGTGTGCTATTGTTTTGCATTATTAGATTTCATATTAATGGCAGCATACCAATCATATCATTTTGCAACCAATATAACCAACTAAAGATTAGTATCCAGAATATAAAAAATGTTTAAATGAATAATAAATAGACAAACATACCAATTTTTATAAAGGACAAAGATTACAGGCAGGCAATTTGCCAAATGAACAACAGATATACGAAAACGTGCTCATTCTCACTAGTAATCAAATTAATTAAAACAACAATAAGCACCATTTTTCAGTCCTCAGATTGGAAAAATTAAAGTCTGGATTCACCAAACACTGACATAAGTGTGAAGAAGTAGAAACCCTTGGACATAGCTGGTTAGAGTGTAAATTGGTACACATATTTTGGATAAAAATATATTTTAAAACATGTAATAACATTTTAATAATGTTTAATACACTTAACATGTGCATATCCTAGCAATTTTCCTTCAAAATATTTACCTTTGAGACACTCTTCTATGCTTGAGATACTTACAAAACCATTTTTCTTAGCAGAGATTGTAACAATAAAAAAATACAAAAATTTCCCTTAGTAGACAAATGAGTAAACTATTTTATTCAAATTTGCAATTATTTGGCTGCAGTTAACTTTAAAAAACCCACTTTACTGTATCAACATGTACGTAACTTAAAAACATTACGTTCAGTCTAAAAAAATTGCAATGTGATAGAAACTGTATGTTGCCATTAACATAAAATTTAAACCTGAAGACTAATAGCATGTACAATTTTATGCATATCTACATACACAGTACAGATACCAAAACATACAGGATTTATACACATCAACTTCAGGATGGTATTTATCTAGAGGTTAGGAGAAAGGTTATCCTGGCACTATACTAATGTAATTTTTTTTTAATAAAAAGAAAGTGGTGTGAAGCAAACACTGAAAAATATTAATACATTTAAAATCTCCATGCAAGTACAAAGGGTCTGATATACTATTTTCTGTATTTTTGAAAGAATGAAATTTGCCATAATTAAATATACAATGTATGTATTACAGTATTTTCCCATAACCTCATGTTTATAGATATATCATTATTTTATGAAAGTTATTTAAAAATTAGTTCATAACTGCTCTCTAAAGTAAACACATATGTATAATGCTATAAGAGTAGAATGCAAAATTATCCTGCTTTTCTGCTTGCAAAGAAACATATTTTATAACATCTTCACAAAAAACTTTGGAAGTGTCCTCTCTTCAGTCCATGAAATGCCAAAGTTCATCTTCTTGTGGGAATTCCCACTATGACAGAATTTCTTAGCTCTCATTGGTGATGAAAGTGTGAGAACAGAGTTATGGCTTGATTCTTAGATGTGTCCATGTGAGAAAATAAAAAAAGGTGGTTACACGAAGAGGTTGCAACTCAGAGGTGCCAAACAAAATGTAATTTCGGAAAGAAATAGACTCCATAGAACTCTTTTTTTTTTTCACTATAGTCTAAATACTTTCCAAATACTGTTTCCTCATATAAATAGAAGACCAAAATAAATGATTTAAATTTTAATGTTGCCAGAAATGCAATGCAGTTCCCTTTGAAGGAAGGATTTAAATATTTTTTTTTTAAACTAAATTTCCCCTTTAATTTGGAAACTCAGATTTACCTTTGAGGCAGAGGACTATTTTTACCAGGGGATGGGAAGGAGGAATGGTAAAGCTGCTTTAGTGAGCTCCTTAAATTATGTAACTGTAAGCCAGGAAAGTTAAGTGACAGAATGCAGCCAAGAAAGTTCTGACCAAGATTTTAACTTTCTTACAAAAATAAAATATGTAAATATATAATCAAAACTGTGTCCCTAGAAGTTAGTTTTTTTGTCTAATTTTAATGTTTACTTATATATCTGTAACCTAAAACTTGTTTAATTTTTGATTTGAGTGGGTGTCATATAGACCTGTGAGTGTTTGCGTATGGTAGCATAGGGGTGTGTGTGTGTGTGTGTGTGTGTGTGAGTGCGTGTGCAGTGTTCTGCTATTGTCCCAGCTCTAGTTCATAAGAGAATAATGGTTTATACTGGACTACAGTCAGATGCACCTGCAGGCTCTGTCTTCTCCTTACCTCAACATGGAAAAAAGGTTGTAAAAAGAACCAGATCCTTGGGCATTAAACAAGAAAACGTAGTTTTGGTTTACACAATGGTTCCTGAGTTAAAAATAAATCTATGGGATGTTAGGAAATGTTTTTTAGTAGTAGTATTACAATTTTCCTCACTGCAGCAGATGACATCCTTGTGGATAAAATAGGATACTTCTTCAGATGTTGATGGTCCTGCTGTCAGTGATACTATGAAGAAAGAGGTTTCCCCTTAAAGAGAAAATGGTTTCTTCTTTCTACAGGGTCTAGGGTCACTGGGCCACATATCAGGAATATTACTATAAGCTGCTCACTTTCCTTTGTTCTAGCCCTCTCCCTCAGCTCACAAGACATCCCCACCATCACTACTTAGGGAAACTCACAGCTCTCCAAAATCTCCACGTATTCCTAAATACTGCTGTAGGCATAAAACTCTGCCCCTGCCTAAAGCCTCAAGCCACTTGATGTGGGATATCGAATGCTCTCACCTCCAGGTAAAGGTAGAGAGCTATTTTGTGGGGAAAAGCAGACGCAGCCAAACCCAACACCCTTCAAAGAGGGACAGTCCTGAGACCATGTGCCTACACCATTAACATTGTAGGGCTCTTACTATTGGAAATGAAGCAGGAATCTCTCTCCCACATAAGACACATCACAGACACAACACAATGTGATGGCCATGAGGAAGAGAGATAGGCACCTTGAGAAATTCTCACATACATAGCCCAGGCACACAGGGCTTGCATAAGGCTGGCACAAGACCACGATAACAGAAAACCCTCCACCACAAGCCTAGCGAGATTGAAGCACCAAGTAATAGCAGTCTACAACTGGGGGCAGTGCAATTGTGGGCTGAGTAACTTCCTTTGTAGCATAAGTGTGCAGAGATGGCTGAGAAATGCAAGGAAACTGTCAGTGCAGGGAAACTGACAGTGAATCAGGGATACTGAAATACACACACACACAAACACACACACACACACACACACACACACACACACACACACAAACCCAGCACACCATGCCCATCCTTAAAGGCAAGGCAATTATATACAGATTTGAAGCATTTGTGCACTACTGGTAACCATAGCAACAACAAAACTTAAATACAGTTTAATCTCTGACAACATTGACTTAACTCCTTCACTCATAGCCTGACAGAAGAAAATAGTGCCCAGTTTTTCAGGATGCGTATTATTTGTGTCAGTCTTTACTGTTATATACATGATATTTAGTATCCAATCAAAATTTATGAGGAAAAATGGAAAGGAAAGAAAATTCTATTATCAGGAATAAAAACAATGAAGAGAACAAACTCAGATGACCCATATGTTGCAATTACCAGTAAAACAATTTTTAAAATCATAATTAATATGTTAAAGAGTCTAGTGGAAAACAGATAACATGCATGCACAGATGGGGGATTGAAATAGAGATAGGAACTACAAGAAAATTCAAGAAATAAAAAATAGAGTATTAGAGATGAATAGTTCTGTTTTGGGGGCTCAATAATATGGCAAACACAACAAAAGAAAATTAGTTCTGTATAATTTAGGAACATTGAAATACAAAAAGAATACAGAACAAGAACTGAGCATTCCTAATATGGAGAAAAATATCAAACTGTCTGGCATTTGAGTAGTTATTATCCCAAAAGAAGAAGTGAGAAAGAACCCAGTGAAGAAGTATTTAAAGAGGTAACAACTGAGAATTTTCCAAAACTAATAAAAGTCATCAAACTACATATCCCAAAAGCCAGGGGACACCCTACAAAGATAGGTACAAATGAAAACAAATAAAATAGTCAAAATAGTGATCACTAAGGATAAAAAAATAAAATCTTGAAAGCAGACAGAGATAAAAGATAAATAACATGAGGAGGAGTAAAAAGGAGTTGTAAGACAAACATCAATATACAACAATCAGTTATGCAACACAATTCCCATCAAAATCCCAGTAGAATTTTCTGAGGATATGTACAAGCCTATACTAAAATGTGTATAAGAAGGTACATAAATTAGAATAGCTAGAAAAATATTTTAAAGGAAGAATAAAATTGGAGTACTTACACTTCATAATTTTAAGATATTATAATTACCATAATTAAGTCAGTGGAGGGCTAGAAATGGGGTACACATATAAATCAATGAAGAAGAATAGAGAACCAAGGAAGAGAGCTAAACAAATATATTCAGCTGATTTTTCATAGAGCTGCAAATACAATTCAATAAAGAAAGAATGTCTCTTCGACAAATGGTCTGGAACAATGACATCAATAATCAAAGGAGAATCTTGACACATACCTTATACCTTATACCAACAGTGACTCAATGCAGATCAGAGATCTGAATGTAAAATTATAAAACTTATAAAAGAGGACATAAGAGAAAATCTTCTTGATTCAGGATTAGTTAATGAGTTCTTAGGCATGACACCAAAGTCATTATCCATAAAAGAAAAGCAAATTGATAAACAATTTTGACTTGACTATAATTAAAAACTGGTTTTGCAAGTTCCTGTGGGTCTACAGTTATTTCAAATAAGAAGCTAAAATAAATAACTGTATTTCTATAGTCTAGCAATAAAAAAGCCATTTATTATTTGTATTTTACATACTGATTTGCTTTATGTACTGATGAGTACAAAATACTGATAAGAGTAATCAAAAAAGACCTAAACAAATGAAAATCTATTAGCTTTTGATAAGATTAATTCTAAATTTATATGGAATAGCACAAATATTAGAATAGCCAAGACAACTTGGAAAAGAACGCATCTGGAGACTGCATGCTACCTGATTTCAAGATTTACAGCTGCAATAAATTAGAAGATGTCTTATTTGTGGATGATAACTAAAAGAAAGCTGCTCAAAATCATTAGTCATTAGAGAAATGCAAACTAAACTACACACGCACAACCTGCCCCACACCCTGGTCCCAAAACAGTAGATAACACCACGTACTGATGAGGATACGAAGCAGGTGGAATTCTTAGTCACTGTTTGTGGGAATGCAAAATGGCACAGCTACTTTGGAAACAGCTGAGCGGTTTCTTGTACAGCTAAACATACTCTCACCTTTTGATTCAGCAATCCTACCTGCAGGGTTTACTCAAGAAAAATAAAAACGTACATCCACAAAATAACATTTACAAGGAAGTTTATGCATTTTATTAATAACTATCTCAAACTGTAAACAACTCAAATGTTCATCAACTAGTAAATAGATAAACCAATTGTGGAATAGCCGTTAAATGGATTAAATGGAATATGAGCGAGCAATAAAATGCAACGCAAAAATTTTATATTCAATTTTTAAATGAATTACATTAAGTGAACTATTCCAAATTCAAAGCCTATAAACTGTGAAATTTCATTTATTTGACCTTTTGGAAAGGCAGACTGTTAGGACAGAAAAACAATATCCATTGTAACCTGAGCCAGGATGTTGGATAATTAGTTGATTATAAAGGAACACTAGAGAATTTCGGAGGAAGTGAGTGAATTGCTCTATATCTTGTTGTTGGGGTGGTTATATAACTGTATGAGTTTGTAAAAATTCACAGAACTGTATACTCAAATAGGGGAATACCTCAAGAAGTCTGGCCTTAATTGAACCATGAGAAACTAAGACAGTCTGAACCACTCTTCACACAAATTCACAAAGAGGAAAGAAGTTTCCTTGTGCAGAGGTCAGTTAGTGGAATGGGGGCCAGCCATATATAGAGGACTGCTGAGACCAGTGTAGTGAGTGATACCCAAAAAGCCTTTGGCAGAGAAAAGCAGCAAAGTGGAAAGACAAGAATGGCAAAGTAGAGATACCTGAGGACATATTTGGAATATATGTGAGGAAGTATTCTGAGACTCTCCCCCAAATTACTGGAGGATTTTTTGAGTTAAGATATTTGCTGACACATGGGTGAAGGTATATGCTCTAATAACATTAAAGTCATGATAGTTATTCATGGTTTGGTGATGCCTGGAGCGTATAGATTTCATAAATCACACACACCCACTCTCACACACAAACACATATATCATCTTTATATTTGCATACGTTATTTTCAAATCTATGTGATTTTATTGTTTTTTAATTCTGAATGGTAGAGCCAAACAAATTAACTATGCCAGAGTGCTAACTTCAGAACAACTGTTTCTATATGAAGGCAAGAGTAACTTGCAGATTTGTTCCCACAAATGTGAGCATGGTAATTGTGATCGTTTTCTTCTATCTTTTGTAAGTGTTCTAAAATGAACACAATATCGTATGTTCTCACACTAAAAGAAGCCGAAGTCTCTTTGGAATTTTGAACACTGAATACAAGAAAAAGAATTAAAAGAGCGATAAAATGTAGCTGAGTTATAGTGTTGAATGTTGAAACATTAAAATACGCAAAAGTGGTCACAGGTAGCAGGGATGTTGGGGGATCATAACTGTAACCTGGGGCCTAAAATTGTTTTACATTCTAGACATCCTTACAGTTTCTGTGTTATAGTCCAGTCTTGATGAGTCCTGGCTATGCTATGGTTACATTTTAAAATTTTGTTTTTGCATTGCCATGAAATCTTGTTATGGAATTTTTTTTTAATTAAGGTGACCTCAGTGTGTTTCTGTCTTACATGTTTTAAAACAAACTAATCAATGGTTGAGTCAAGCTTTCTGTGTCTTATTTTAAATTCTAGTAACTAGATTTAATCCTTGATCCGGATACCAAGTGTCAAATATATATTCCAGACCAAATTCAGGAATACATATTTTATTCTTGCCCCACAGAAACTTCTGGAGAGTGCCTCTTTCATTTCGGCTCTCCACAGCGATTTAAGTCCTTCCTGGTAATTTAACTTCCATCGTTAGAGATGAAGCACCTGCTGCTGGGTCAGCCTACATCCTTTTATACAGAGTACCTTCAGCCTTCCTGTAACTATTCTTCAATTATCCTCCAAGATAGACTCTATCACTGATGGGCGATATTGCTTATTACCTATTTTCTGTCATCATACTTTCTGCACATCATGCTCTTTCTGTACAGTCAGATTTCCTCCTATCACATGTAACTGGCTCCAGTTTTGCTTTAAACAAATCATTTTTTATTTTCTTCTTCCTGGGGACACAGAAATACTTCATTTTCTAGCCTAACATGAGGTTATCTGGTATTCATATGAGTAGTTCCGGTCAATGAGCTGTGAAGGGAGGTCCGATGTGTGGTTTAGGGGTTATCATAGAGCAGCTAAGGGTTCTCCACATTCTCTCTTCCTTTGCAACGGTGATTGTACAGTCAAACGATAAGATGGTTATGCCATGGGATGGAAAAAAACAAAGCAAAACTGGATTGATGGTACACTTGCAGAAGGAGTCTGGGGAGTAGCTTGACCTGAATTGTAAGTGTAACATGAATGAGAAAAAAGCCTGTCAAGTGTTAAACCACTGAGGTTTTGGAGTTTGTTACTTATCTCACTCGTTGTTTGTGTTTAGTTCATAAATCTAGTCTCTAAGGCCTGCCTGCCACATACAACTACCAACTACTGTCAATTCCGTAGACTGATTCCAACTTTTTACTGCTAAAAATACCCTTGAAGAGTCATGGTATGCCACTATAACTTGTGATATCCCCATGGCAATAAATAAAATTGTGAAGTAGATTATATTTGTTTTTGATGATTAAGTTGCCCCATCAATTCCACCACATCCCCTTTTCAAACCTCAGTAAAGATCTTTCTACTCTTAAGAGCGTTTATATTTAATGAAATGAGTTGAATTCCATTTTTTAACTATCATATCTGAGAGTATTTTAATAAAGAAATAAGATTTGGTTTATTGGAATTTTGATAGTAATGCATAAGGAATTCATTTGGAGGTTGCACATTTCATCCTGTCTTAGACCTTATCACAATGAATGTTTTTCATCACCAGATCTCTCTGGTATTGATCTATAAGAAAAAAAGTGAAATGTAAGACAGCGAAGAAAAAAGTACCAGTCTGGGACTTCAAAATGCTGTAGAACGAAATTTCAGTCCTCTAAAATTAGAAGGATGTTTCAGTTTTCAATCTTTTATTTTAAATTTTGTTGTATATAATCATGTATATATAATTATTGATTCTGTATATATCAATATGTATATAGAATAAATTAATATTATATTTTTATATATAATGTAGTCTATATTTAATTATATATATAATTAAAATGTTGAGTAGAAGGTGACTAGATACATTTTCATATATAGTCACATATTGTAAGCCATTTACAGAGGCTTCAAATTCCAATGCACATGAAACCTTTAAAAGG
>NW_016805059.1:396331-402238 GCF_001698545.2 Rhinopithecus bieti
TTTTTTTTTTTTTTTTTTTTTTTAAACCTCTGTAGCACAAATTGAGAAGGGCACCTGAAAGATACTGATGGCCCTTTCTGGAGTTTGTGCTTTTAGTTCTTCCAACAGATTTGTTAGTGATTATTTTCCTGTATAAAATAGTGTCTCTTTGAAATACATAGACTGTTTTCTAGTTTCTTGACTTAATGCTGACTCATACACAATTTTCAGTGGCTTTCTTTTTTTTTTTGAGATGGAGTCTCTCACTCTGTTGCCAGGCTGGAGTGCAGTGGCGTGATCTCGGCTCACTGCAATCTCCGCCTCCAGGTTCAAGCTATTCTGCTTCAGCCTCCTGAGTAGCTGAGATTACAGGTGCCCGCCTCCATGCCCAGATAATTTTTGGTATTTTTAGTAGAGATGGGGTTTCACCATGTTGGCCAGGCTGGTCTTGAACTCCTGACCTCAGGTGATCCACCAGCCTCAGCCTCCCAAAGTGCTGGGAATACAGGCGTGAGCCACAGTGCTCGGCCCCTTCAGTGGCTTTCTATTGCTTTATGGATGAAGCACAAAATACTCTACAAGGTTCTGATCCAGCCTTGTCTAGTGCCAGTTATCTGGAATTCTACAGCTGCTGAAGTCTTCAAAAAGGCTCTGAACTCAATTGCAGTTTTCTGACATCTGGTATTGATCAGCATCCCTAACCCTGCCAGTGCAGAAATAAATCACTACTTTCTAACATCTTCATTTCTAACTCACACTTTACAAACTCTTCTAATAATGTTGCCAGTATTTTCTTCTTAATAATTCCCTGCTAAGAACATGTGAGTATTCCCTAATGTCTACTAAAGAAGGTACAAACTTAATCTTTGAAGTCAAATCACTGCTCTACATTATCCATATATATATGAACAAAATCAGGATGCTGGTTGCTTTCACCTAACAATACTCTTACAAACTGTTTTCTGTCTAAGACACATCTTCTGCTCCAAGCCTACTCCAATTTCCATCTGTCAAAAATCTTATCCCTGGCCGAAGAGGCTTATCAAAAGTGATTTAAACATTTTTAATGCTCCCAACAAGATATACGTTACCACTGATATAGTTACATAGGCGATTTGGCTTACGAGTATTGTGGTCTTTGTATTGATGTTCTCGACTTCACTATTTTTGTCAAGAAACCAGTACAAGGGAGGCTATTATCAGTTATCCTGAAAAAATACTCAGATGCTATGACTAGGGCAATAAATCAACAATCTAATATTTTTAATTAAGGTGTAAAATAACTTAGGTAATCAAATATTTTCAAGACTGTCAAATATAAAAGATTGGTGAACAGAAGGCATGCCAGTCTTGCAAGGATATTAGGATATTCTTTATGATATATTAGGATTCAATATTTTCATTTGTAAGTATCTTAATTCTCACCAAGAAAAAGTATATGAAATGTAATAACAAGTTGAGGGAGCTGCAGAGTACTAGTCTTAAGTAAAACCCATTGTTATATCAATGAACTGCCTAGCATAATGTTTTGTATAAAATACTAATATCTGTATATTGAATTATAAAAGTTTTCAAATTATATGACATTGTTTTATTCTGAAAACAGCTGTATAAGCTACACATTATAATACACTTAGATTTCAGAAAAAAACACCTAAGCTCTGAAGTGTCTAAATGACTCATCCAGGGCCCAGGCATCATTGGAGATTCTTCTCATTTATATTTGGTCTGCGATATAGTCTTATAAATTTGTTGACTGAATTTAATAATCATTAAAGAATTATAAAATGGAAAATTTTTCTTTATTTCCTTTATACTTTTTTTTGCTTTGGTGGCATGGTTTGTATCTGTGTTCCCAACCAAATCTCAGGATCAGTTGCAATCTCCAGTGTTGGAAGTGGGGCATTGATATGGTTTGGCTGTGTCCCCATCCAAATCTCATCTTGAATTCCCATGCGTTGTGGGAGGGACCTGGTGGGAGGTAATTGAATCATGGGGCAAGTCTTTCCCATGCTGTTCTTGTGACAGTTAATAAGTCTCACAAGATCTGATGGTTTTAAAAAGAGGAATTCCCCTGTACAATCTCCTCTCTGCCTACTGCCATTCATGTAAGGTGTGATATCCTCCTCTTTGCCTTCTGCCATGATTGTGAGGCTTACCAGCCATGTGGAACTGTAAGTCCAATTAAGCCTCTTTCTTTGTAAATTGCCCAGTCTCGGGTATGTCTTTGTCAACAACATGAAAACGGACTAATACAGTCAATTGGTACCAGTAGAGTGAGGTGCTGCTGAAAAGATACCCAAAAATGTGAAAATGACTTTGAAACTGGGTAATAGGCAGAGGTTAGAACAGTTTGGAGGCCTAGAAGAAGGCAGGAAAATGTGGGAAAGTTTGGAACTTCCTAGCGACTTGTTGAATGACTTTGACCAAAAGCCTGATAGTGATATAAACAATAAGGTCTAGGCTGAGGTGGTCTCAGATGGAGATGAGGAACTTGTTGGGAACTGGAGCAAAGGAAACTCTTGTTATGTTTAGCAAAGAGACTGATAATATTTTGCCCTTGCCCTACAGATTTGTGGAACTTTGAACTAGAGAGAGATGATTTAGTATGTTTGGTGGAAGAAATTTCTAAGCAGCAAAGCATTCAAGAGGTAACTTGGGTGCTGTTAAAGGCATTCAGTTTTATTAGGAAAGCAGAGTATAGAAGTTCTGAAAATTTGCAGCCTGACAATGCAATAGAAAAGAAAAACCCATTTTCTGAGGAGAAATGCAAGCCTGCAGAAGTCTGCATAAGTAACAAGGAGTCACATATTAATCCCCAAGACAACGGAGAATTTGTCTCCAAGGTATGTCAGAGGTCTTCACAGCAGCCCCCCGATCACAGGCCCAGAGGTTTCGGAGGAAAAAGTGGTTTCCTGGGCCAAACCCAGGGTCCCCATGCTGTATGCAGCCTAGGGGCTTGGTGCCATAAGTTGTAGCCACTCCAGTCATGGATGAAAAGAGCCAATGTAGAGCTTGGGCCATGGCTTCAGATGGTGCAAGTCTCATACCTTGGCAGTTTCCATGTGCTGTTGAGCCTGCGGGTACACAGAAGTCAAGAATTAAGATTTGTGAATCTCTGCCTAGATTTCAGAAGGTGTATGGAAATGCCTGAATGTACAGGCAGAAGTTTTCTGCAGGGGCGGGGCTCTCATGGAGAAGCTCTGCTAGGGAAGACCAGAAGGGAAATGGGAGGAGCTCCTACATAGAGTCTCTAATGGGGCACCACCTAGTGGAGCTGTAAGAGGAAGGCCACCATCCTCCAGACCCCAGCATGGTAGATCCGCTGACAGTTTGCACTGTGTGCCTGAAAAAGCTATAGACATTCAATGCCAGCCTGTGAAGGCAGCCAAGTGGGAGGCTGTACCCTGCAAAGCCAAGGGGTGATACCCACCTCTTGCATCAGAATGACCTGGATGTGAGATATGGAGTGAAAGGAGATCATTTTGGAGCTTTAAGATTTAACTGTCCTGCTGGATTTGGGACTCACATGGGGCCTGTAACCCTTTTGTTTTGGCAAGATTCTCCCATTTGAAATAGCTGTTTTTACCCAATGCCTGTATCCCCATTGTATATAGGAAGTAACTGCTTTTGATTTCACAGGCTCATAGGAGGAAGGGACTTGCCTTGTCTTGAATGAGACTTTGGACTGTGGACTTTTGAGTTAATGCTAAATTTAGTTAAGACTTTGGGGGACTGTTGGAAAGGCATGATGCGTTTTGAAATGTGAGGACATGAGATTTGGGAGGTGTCAGGGGCAGAATGACGTGGTTTAGCTGTGCTCCTACCCAAATCTCATTGGAATTCCCATGTGTTGTGAGAGTGACCTTGTGGGAGGTAACTGAATCATGAGAAAAGTCTTTTCTGTGCTGTTCTTGTGACAGCAAATAAGTCTCATGAGATCTGATGGTTTTAAAAACAAGAATTCCCCTTTGCCTGTTGCCATCCATGTAAGATGTGACTTGCTCCTCCTTGCCTTCAGCCATGATTGTGAGGCTTCCCCAGCCATGTGGAACTGTAAGTCCAATTAACCTCTTTCTTTTGTAAATTGCCCAGTCTTGGGTACGTCTTTATTAGCAGTATGAAAATGACTAATATAGGCCTGGTGGGAGGTGAGTGGATCATAGGGCAGAGTTCTCATGAATGGTTTAGCACTATTCCCCTTGGTACTGTATGCTGAGTTCTTATGATATCTGGTTGTTTAAAAGTGTGTAGCACCTCCCCCATCTCTCTCTTCCTCCTGTTCCAGCCATGTGAAGTGCCTCACTCCCTGTTCACCTTCCACCATGATTTTAAGTTCTGTGAGACGTCCCCAGAAGCTGATGCCACCAAGCTTCCTGTACAACCTGCAGAATGGTGAGTCAATTTAACCTCTTTCTTTACTCGGTCTCATGTATTTCTTTATAGCAATCAGAGAATGGACTAATACATATGGCAACAGAATAATTCAGGTGGTCCATTTCCTATGAAGATGTACCATAGGGGAATGTAGGATTGTGATCCAAATACATGAAGTGCTATCAGCAATAACCCTCTGTTCTTCATTTTAAAATTGGAATAGTTGAGATTCAAACAGATTCAGCCACAAAGCTTTTTAAGGGTGAAAAAAATCTATTTTTATTTGACTACCAAGAAAATAATGAAGCTAAGCTCATTAAAGTGTCAGTAATGGAATCAAACCCTAGTTGTTCTATATAATCAAACTACATAAACCAAATGAAGTAATTTTATATAAATAATAAGTGAATAAACCACATACTAAATAAGCTCCATATTCTTGAAATTTTCCTACAGTTTTAAAATGACACTTTAATTGAACATTTTTGGTTTTGTAGTTGACCACAGTCAACCAGTGAGGTGGCTGTTTTATTATGTTTTGCTTCTGGCTGAGTGTGAAAGGAAAGGGAGGTTTGTGGGGGAGATGGCTTTTATTTCTATATAGATGTTGGCAGAAATAGAAAACAGAGGGCTGAAAATTACTAGTTAGGTACTGTACATCCTGTTTGTGAAAAAGTCCCCTTTTCACATGAATATCAATGAGAATTCTCTTTATCCTTACATTTTCTAGCGCATAGTCTCAGTATATTTTAACATTCATTCTAACAAAACAAATGTTGAATTTATGAGTTTTTATACAAAATCCTTCTGTATACTGGTCCCTCTAAATGTGCTTTGTTTTGCTGATATTATAGTTATTCATATTGGGCACCCAGTCCTCCTTTAGTTTATACTTTTTATTTTATTTGGGGCTGCAAGAGTCATTTAAAAGAAATAGTGATTTGTTTCTTTTGCCTGACAGTCATCAATATTTTGGCGACTAACTCCATTTTTGCCACATAAATTTCTTCATAAAATGTTCTTTGTTTTACCATGATATCTCATTTTTCTATAATAAAAATAGGCTTTTATGCTATACAGATGTATAATATGGTAAATTCTCCACAATAGTAAAAGGTATTTAGAATATGACTTACGGAATAGCTTTACCTTAAAGAACTAGCCATGTTAAGCTTTGCAGGGTATATAGAGAGATGTCTGTATTCTCGGTTATGTAAGAGCAGTTGGTTAAAAAGTGACTGTATAGTGATGCAAAATGATGATAGAGCATCTATAGCTATTTCACGCATTGCATAGGAGGATACGTACATTTATTTGAAAAGTAAAATGTACCTTAATACCTATGTAGGGAGTGGAACAGCCATAACACTTTGTAAAATGTACATAAAACTTAAAGCATTATTTTAAAAAAGCCATCAGTGGTTATGTTGTACTATGTTTTATTTCTCTATAGACATGGAAATTAGTGCTTGCTTCCCAGAGTAATCTTCAAATTAATATAGTCTTAAACTAAACAGACACCCAATTCTTGAAATACACACACACACACAA